>NC_081553.1:106618369-106922793 GCF_963082655.1 Stomoxys calcitrans
CATCATCATCATTGCCAGGGCGAAGGACTACCCATTTACCCACAAAATACTCGCTGATGCTGTTCAACATCATGCGGCAACAATGTCCTGATTATCAGTACCCAAAAAGTAAAGGATGAAACTTTCTCCTCTGCTATTGGACATGGACATACGCTGTTGTTATTGCAGTTTCGAATGTTATTTTTTCCTGTGAGGTCGGTGGAGAAGGGAGGTATATTTTAGCTACTGGGTTTCGTAATTTTAGAGCAAAGAGAAGCTTAAATTTTCATAGCCAGTTGTTTCATTCATCTGTTACTGATGGCTTAACGCGTCTGAAAGTATAAGACACTGGTCTGCTGATATTTGTGGAACATTAAGGGTGTAATATTAAATGAGGTGAAAATATACGCTTTTGACGGTGTACGCCAGGTTTCGAATAGTGACGACTACATCAAAAAATTTTTCAGCGGTGGTTCATTCCTGCTGATGCCAGCGACTCTTGTGACGTACTTAAATATTTCCCAAATTGGACGTACATATATGAGGGAGCTTTGTCTAAATCTGGACCGATTTCTAGTAAACTTTACAGACGCCAAGTAAAGCGTTGTACGGAGCTTTGGGAAGATTGGATGATAAATGCGCTTGAAGTGGATCTTGGAGTTAAAATCGGGCGATATATATGTACGAGAGCTACAATATAACTGAATCTGAACTGATTTCTATGAAATTCACCAGTAATGTCGAGAGTCATAAGAAAATCTTTCTTGCCAGAATTCGAAAAAATCGGATTAACATCTATAACGGAGCTATATCCAAACCTAAACCGATTTTTTCCAATTTCAATAAGCTTTATCTCTAGTCCGAAAAACAAGCCTGTACCAGATTTTGAGACGATCGGATGAAAACTGCGACTGAGATTGTACACAAATTAACATGGACAGACAGACAGATAGACATACAGACAGACGGACATAACTAAATCGATTCAGAAAGTGATTCTGAGTCGATCGGTATGCTTATCAATGGGTCTATCTCTCTTCCTTCTGGGTGTTGCAAACAAATGCACTAAGTTATAATACCCTGTACCACAGCAGTGGTGTAAGGTATAATCAGGAGGTCCCTTTTCGTTATGCTTGAACTTGTATCGAACAGCGTTCATTAATATGAAAGAAGTATACCTGCTGTTGGTTAGTGGAATTTGAAATGGGCGAATTTGCAATTTTGTTGCATCAAATGAGAAATGAGGTTGCATTATGTGATCAACACTACTGGGGTTTGATTTCTGGTCCTGACAAATAGGGTGCGGATATTAATCCGCCTCATGCCACTATGGACATACACCTAAGCCAGTAATCGGCTTGTTGTGCGCTCCAAAAACAAAAATGTAACCCCTAAAAAAATTTTTATGTTACGAATTCCATGCTACTTACAAAATCCTTAATTTTTTTCATACCATTCCCCTAAGTTGGATCATGTCTGGTATTCTGTCTCCACCTAATTGCCGGTATCTGTTAGACGCGAAAGCCGGGCAATGACAAAGGAAATACTCCAACGTCTCATCATCTTCCCCGCATGCCCTACACATGCTATCACTTGCCGCACCGATTTTACATAAGTGTGCTCGTTGTCCCGTTATGACACCAATAGCTGTACTGACCTCCTTCTTGCTTCCTTTCAGTAATAGCCTCGTCTACTTACGATCTGCATCCCCCCGTAGGATTTTCGCCTGCCGACCGTTTCGCTGTTCCACAATGTTGCATGCGCATTCGTCGCCCACTCCACTTGAAGTTGGTAAGTTACTCGAATAATTCATGGTAGGTTAGGTTTAAGTGACAGTCTGCCGTCAGACTCACACAGACGTTTTCGTCCATTGTGATACCACAGGAACAGAAGAAGGAAGATGCCTACTAGTTCCTACCGTTGAACCATCCAGATCGCTTTAAAAAGCCCAACAATTTGCGAATGTTCACATCCGCTAAATCAGAAGGGTTCTCAAAAAATGAGAACCTAAAGTGGAACTGTTTCTGACCGCTAGTGCGGAACACACACACAGAAGGTGTTCTATAGTCTCTTCTTCTTCGATGTCCTCACAGCTTCTGCAATGACCGAGACATATGTTCCAGCCAATGACAGCAAAGCAAGGCTCTCTCTCTCTTTGTGAATATCTATCATTCGTTGTCCTTCGGGCCTGGTCCGGAAAACTCAGCTTACATGTCGCTAGAGGCATACACACAGATTCCAGTATCCCTGGAATGTGTAGGGTAGTTCCTAGTCTCGCAAGCTCGTCTTCTTTACAATTCTCTGGGATATCTCTGTGGGCCCCGCACCCAGAACAGGTGAATTTTGAACTGTTCAGTCATCTCGTTGAGAGATCTGAGACACTCGAGGGCGGTTTTTGTGTTCAGAAATACGTTCTCCAAGGATTTAATGGCTGCCTGGCTGTCTGAGAAGATATTTATGCTTATAGTCGTATTGACATTATATTTTAGCCATTCCACCACTTCCTTAATTGCAAGGATCTGCAGTGGTCGGGCAATCTTTTCGATATGACCAGTTCTAGATCTTTAGAGTACACCACAAAGCCCACCTGGTCGTCTAGTTTGGAACCATCCGTATAGCAGTCTATGTTACTTCTATTTCCAGGGATATCTTAGTACCAATCGGTTCTATCAGGAAAAGTGAAACAGTACTTTTTATCAAAAAGCGGCTTCGGTAGGGTGTAATCCGCACTGCCTGGAACATAGGATATTGTATCAAGGATAACAAAGTGTCCATAGCCGCCACATGACCAAAGAGAAAGCTCCCTTAACCTCACGGCAGTGATCGCTGCACTTTGTCTAGCCACAGAGTCCAGAGGCATTAGATGTAGCATTAAGTTTAGTGCATCAGATGTTTCGTTCTCAGTGTGGCTGAGATGTACAATCACGCCATCCTTTGGATCAAGTTAAGTATTGAGCAGCAGATGAACTTTTGAAGCGCCGTCCACCAAACCACAACACCATATAGCGTTATAGGTATGACAACTGCAGTATATACCCAATGCATGACGCCCAGTCTAAATCCCCAACTTTTGCCAATGGCAACTCTTGCAGCAGGCAAGAGTTGCATTTCTTGCCCTTTCCAAAATGTTGGATTTCCTGTCCAGCAAAACACCCAGGTATTTTGCGCTTTCTGACAATGGAACATTCTCTCCTCCCAAGGAGATAGGTTCCACTGTAGGTAACTTGTATCTCCTGCCGAAGAGAACTACTTTTGTCTTGCACGTATTTATACATAGACCACTTTCGGTAGCCCACTGTGCTGTTGCACGTAGAGCTTACTGAAGTATATCTCATAGAGTGCTGGGAAACTTTCCCTAAACCGCATTTGCCACGTCATCAGCATACGAGACCACTTTTATGCCTTTTTCTTCCAGAGACAATAATATATTGCTAATGGCTATATTCCAAAGTAAAGGAGATAGTACACCTCCTTCAGGTGTATCTCTGCTGGCCCATCTTTTTAGATCCACAGATCCCAAGCCAGACGTAATCCATCTTTTAGTAAGTAAGTTATTAATAAACTTTTTTGCGGTAAAGTTGATGCCTATAAACTCCAACTCCTTCATGATTGACGTCGGTTTTACATTATTGAAAGCATCTTCAATGTCAAGAAATGCAACCATAGCATAATCCTTGACAGGCAGAGAACCCTCTATGTAGCCGACTAGGTCGTATAGGACTCTCTCAGTGGAATTGCCCTTACTATATGCATGCGGCTACCGCGACAGGCATCTCCAGGGGTCTTTTCCTTAAGATATGTTTCTATCAACCTCTCAAGAGTCTTCAGGATGACAGACTAGTAGGACGAAAATCTTTCGCCTTCGTGTGGTAAGGTTTTCCTGCTTTTGGAGTGAAAATGACTTTCGTGTCCCTCCATCCCACAGGTTTATATGACATGCTGCTACATGCAGAGAGTAGCTCACTAAGCCAAGGAACCAGTCTATCAGCCATAGCCTGTGATTCAACCGGTGATACTTCATCAGGGCCTGGCGTGTTAAAGGAGTTGAAACTTCTTATCGCCCAAACGGATTTTCAGCTCAGACACAATTTCCCTAATACCCTCCGACGAATGCATACCAGTGACAACCCCTTCAGGCGCCACGATGTCCGTTGGAGAATTTCCCCGGGAAATGTGTATCAACGAGTAGTTCTAGTGTTTCCTCACTAGACACTGTCCTTACATACTCTGACTTCTGAACCCACCTTAATAGGTCGCGAGGACAGAATCTTCCTTAGCCTAGAGGCCTCAGATTTTTCCTCCACGGAGTTAAAGAATTCTACCCAGGATTTTTTTTGAGCCTTTCTTAGCTCGCCCTTATATTTTCTTAGCTCTTCTTTATAGATATCCCAGTCGTGTGGTGCTCTTTGGCTTTTGCTCTGTTGAAGAATTTTCTGCAGTCTTTCCTTAGACCAACCAGATCCGGGGTCTAAAATAGCGGTCGCTGTTTGCCTCTTGGCTTGGCACTAGGACATCCTGACACAAGCTAATCATTCAGGGTCTTCGAGATCCGCTCGACCATTATACCCATATCCTCAGCAGTTTTCACTTTCTTTTTTGGTATAGAAGGATAGATAGACGTGCAAAATTTGTGCCGACATATATCCCAATCCGCCTTTCTTCTGTTTAGCCGAGGGTCCACTACTTCAGTATTTTCTCCAAGGTTGAAACTTATATAACGATGATCAGAGAAGCTGGGTCATCTAACACTTCCAGTCGCATATTCTTCCACTTATATCTTCCGATACAAAGGTAATATCTAGTACCTCCTGCCTGTTCCTGGTAATAAAGATGGGTTATCCCCTTTTTTACAAATAGCCAGATTGCAACTTATAATATATTCGATAAGCAGCTCACCCCTTTCGTTGACATCCGAAACGACATCCCATATCTGGTGATGTGCATTATCATCATTTCCTACAATGAGGCTCTTCTTCCCTACAGAAGCGGCTTCAACCAGCGACTAAAGATTTGAAGGCGTCATCTCTGAATCGTGTGCCATAAATAGGTAAGCCAGCCAGTAATGAGATTTGTTTATTGCTAGGCTGGCTGCTACTGAATCTTCAGTGCTTAGCGACGGAAAAAGAAAAACATTAAGTCTACTCTTTGCAAGAATACAGGCTCTATGCCTCTCATTCCCCATACCCTTGAGTAGTTTAAATCCCGGAATTCATAGTCCACTAACCATTCGTCTACACACCCATGGTTGCTGGATAAGAACCACGTCAAATCCCCTTGCCATTAGGAGGAACTTTAGTGCCGCAGAAGCGGCCTAACAATGGTGGAGATTTATCGGTAGAAACCGGACCATAGTCAGGATTCAGAATTTCCACCATTGTTGTGTTAGCCTCGTCTTCTTATTCCGCCAGTTCATCCTCCCAAGCATTGCTAGATCTTGCCAGTATTAGGGCGGCGAAGTCGACCGGAGTCGGACTATTGAGCCGAAGTTGGAGTTTGGTTCGGAGTTGAGCACGTTAGCTCCGACTCCGAACCGTTCTCCGACTCCGGCTTAATACTCCGAGGTCGGAGTCGAGGGCTAGTCTGCACAGCCCTGGACATCTGATCATAATGAGCTTCGTACGCATCCAGGGGCAGGTGAGAAAGCTGTGGAACCACTTTTCCTCAGGACACTGGACACTTGCGGTGTGGACGATTCCTTCTAAGATGCTTCACTAGCTGTTGCTGTCAAAGTAATTTTAGAGTTCCGTACACCTTGAGCCCAGTCCAATCGAATAACCCATCCATACAGGGCTTGTCGGGTCTCATTTCGATGCCTTCTGTCTCGATTGTGGCAGGGGGATTTTCAGTCTCCTGCAATCTGGCGGACCTTAGCGATGTGGTTGATAGTTCCTCAGTTTGATAGTTCCGCTTCTATAGACCTTCACTTTCAACTTCTTGAATCCGTAGGATACAACTCCTTCAGACTTGTTGAGGTCTGCGAGACAGCTGGAGTTTAGTACGCATACCGCATATCTCCGATCACCATCGGCCTCATGCAATCTACCAATTTACTAATCAGTGGTTGAAAGATTGGGATTACATTCCCTCAGTCTTCCAAGTATCGATTTAGGATCTGAGGGAATTCTTGATATCCAAGCATGCGCCATTGGTTGAGAAGGAATATCTTCCTTCTTCACTAAGTCTAGTGCTGCACCTGGCCAGATCCCATTTTAGACATATGGTGCCCTCCAGGTGACGGCAGCCTTTTGACTGACTACGGTGCAGTTTCCGAATCTAGACGCGTAGTCTTTGGGGTAGCATGTGAAGCGAATCTCCGAGCCCAATTTAGGGAGTCACTCTCCCTATTAGTGAGAGTCTTAGGATCATTCCCACCAAGCTTCTCAATAAACCTGAGAGTGATGCGTCTTCCATTATTTCAACCTCTTAAAGAGCTTCTGGGATTGCCGGGGAAGGCCGTTGACCTAGGCAGATTTTGGGCATGCGAAGAAAAATTAGGTTCGGCCTTTTTCTCAAGACTCGAACCAGGTGTCTTCGTCAAAAGCCCCTGCCGGCCAGTCGTCTGTCGGCTTGTGGACCCTTGTGCAGCCGCTCCACCAGTCGAGTTTTCAGTAGTAGACAACATGCTACGGCTTTTTACCACTACCACAGCTGTTGGGTCTTTGGAGTTCATTCTAAACCTACTCCCGAGCTCTAGAACTGCCGCTCCACTGGAAACAGACGCAGATCATCAACCGCCCAATGGATAACACTAACAATTTGTGTTTGTTTCGTATAGACTCAAAATCGGCTGAAACGATTCCCTTGAAATTTTCACAGATTATGCAGGTTGGTCTGGAAGGAAACGTAGGCTATATAATTTTTTTGATATCGGGAGGGGGACGGACCCTCCCCCCTTACCCCAAAAGTACTACCCAAAAATAAAAGTGGACAGATCGGGATAATATGGGATTCAAACGAAAGGTATTCAGAAGTAGATTACGAATATGGTCATGAAGTAGGAATAGGCTTTAAAATTTATTAATAACGGAAGGCGGCGGACACTCCACCGTTACCCCAAAAACACCACCCAAAGTCAAGATTGGACCGATAAGGACAATATGGGTATCAAATGAAAAGTATGCGGGAGTAGCAAATGAATCTGGCATACAAATTCATGTCGAAGTAGGGGTCACGCCACCCCCACAAAAAACGCCCAAAATGGGCACATTAGGAAATCACGGATATTAGGAACTCGGTTTGTTTGTTCCATATTGACTGAAAAACGGTAGAACCGATTTTCTCGAAATTTTCGTGTAGATTGGTCTGGAAGTAAACATAGGTTATATAATCTTTAGGTATCGAAAGGGGGGGGCGGACCCTCCCCCTTACCCCTAAAGTACAATCCAAAAAAAAGTGGACCGATCGGGACAATTTAGATATCAAATGAAAGGTATTGGAGAGTAGAATACGAATAGGTATCAAAATTTGAGTCTAAATACCCATCGGGCCGCCCTAACCCCAAAATTCCCCCAGACCGACATATTGGACACTCATTTCAATATGGGGCTCAAATGAAAGGTATTCGGGAGTAGATTTCGAATCAGACATACAAAATCAGATCGAAATATAGGGAGTCACGCCACCCCTCATAAACGCCATTAGACCCATTATGGCTATACGATACTTGGCTGAATCGAATTTCTTAAAATTTTCACAGATTGTGTACGTTTGTCTGGAAGGAAACATAGGCTATGCAATTTTTAGATATCGAGTGGAGACGGACCCTTCCCCTTACCCCAAAAACAACACCCATATCCGAAAGTGGTCCGATGGGCACAATAAGGGTATCAAATGAAATGTATTGGAGACCAGAAAACGAATGTGGTATTAAAATTTGGGTCTAAGTATCCAGCGGGTTACTCCCTAAAGAACGAATTTGATATCTATTTTCAGTGCACAGTGCCCGTGGCCGCGCCAGCCCCAAAATACCCACCAAACGGTTCATATTTACCGGCCATGGTAATATGGGGCTTAAATTAAAGGGATTTGGAAGAAATGTCTGAGGTGCCATCCCTCCCTAAATGAGAACATTACCACCAGGAACCTAGAAGGCGCAAATTCTCACACATCAATGAGTGCTTCCCTATTCAAGTTTAAACTCTATGATAAGGGACCTTTTATATAGCCGAGTCCGAACGACGTCCCACAGTGCGACACCTCTTTGGGAAAAATTTTTTTAAATGACCATGCATGGCATTGTACCTCGCAAATGTCGCCAACATTAAGAGAGTAAAAACACCGCTTTGTCCGATGTACTCGCCAGGATTCGAACGCGTTCAGCGTCATAGGCTACAATGGCACAAATTCGATATCCGCATTCAGGGCGAAGTGTCCCCATCCTAAAAAGAGAGAGAGAGAGAGAGAGAGTTAAAGAAGGCGCAGCGGAGCGAGCCCGGTTCGGCTAGTCGGTTTATAAGAGTCCTAGAATACATTCATGATGATCAGTATGCCTATTGAATACTTTTATGTAAAAATTTAATCTTGCCCATAGTAAAATTCTGCATTTTGTAAACTAGTAACATTTAGCTTAACAGTTATCTTGGGCATTCGTTGATGTTGCTGTAGTTGAACGTGTCTTTCAAATGGCATAGTTTCAAGAACTGATATAATTGTACATTGTGCTATTTGCACATTTTAAAATTAGTTTTTTTAATTATGAATGGTATGAACTCAGTGCTTGAGTCACTTACGAAATTTAATTGAATGAAAATGACATAAATTAACACGTTTCCAACAAAAACTGGAATGAAGTTTGACAAGGTTAATATATCAAATGAATGAATGCTTAAGGGGAAATAATTAAAAAAATTATTTGAGATGCAGTGGCCCACAGCTAATTTACTCTGTTGCTAAGACAATATATCTCTGACGATTTGTTTTCCATTTGCTTATCTCGGAAATGGTTGCATTTTACTTGGCTGTATGGCACAGCAAAAAGTAGCATCTCTGGACACATGGGAAAATTGTGCGTTCAGACGCAAATTGTAAATAAAATTTCATCGAAAAGAAAACAACATCACCCACATGCAAAAGTTTACATAGACTAAAAGAAAAAGAAAAAAAAAACGAAAAAGGACAGAAGGATAGGAAATGGACATCCTGACATTCATACTTTGCAACCATAAACGGAAAGATATCAGATAAAAGCAAAAAAGAAAGACAATGAAAAAGTTTAGAGCTAAAAGGAAATGTTGGTTACGGGAAGCTAATCTCAAGATGACGTGAAATGGTTGGATATTCATGGGAAATTATTGTTGTCTCTTTTTTAGGAAATTCGAGCAAAATCAATCATTGCTTAGAACGAACTATTTTTTAGCACAACTACTATAGAATGAGAAGTTTAGAAAGGCATTCAATTACTCGATGTTAGCAAAATATTGAAATATTGTTTCACTGTCAAACATCATCAGTTTGGTCTACAATTTAACTATGAATCGATAAACGAACAATAAGAAAATAATCTAGAGGCGTCAAATCGAACGAATGAGTAGGCTAATCGGCTGGGCTATTTCTTGAGATAACACGCTCATTTAACTTACTCTTCAATAAATCGATTGTAACGTGTGGTGTTGTGACCACATGTCTTCCAGGTCCATATCTTCCAATTCAGGCAGCGTTGTCCATTCTCGGTAACCTGACGATAGGCATCCTCAACAAAGAGGTATGACTCAATGACGCCGCCGGCATGCAAACGGCACCAAACAATTATTTTATACCCACCACCATAGGATGGGGGGGGGGTTGCCCAAAAAGTAATTGCGGATTTTTCATATAGTCTGCGTTGACAATTTTTTTCACAGCTTGTGACTCTGTAATTGCATTCTTTCTTCTGTCAGTTATCAGCTGTTACTTTTAGCTTGCTTTAGAAAAAAAGTGTAAAAAAATATATTTGATTAAAGTTCATTCTAAGTTTTATTAAAAATGCATTTACTTTCTTTAAAAAAAATCCGCAATTACTTTTTGGGCAACCCTATAGTTATACCGTTTGTAATACCTCGAAATATTGATAAAAGATCACATAAAATATATATATTCTTGATCGTATCGACATTCTGAGACGATCTAGCCATGTCCGTCCGTACGTACGTCACCCTGTCTGTTGATATCACGATAGCGGTCGAACACGTAAAGCTAGCCGCTTGGAATTTTGCTCTATTGATGTAGGGATGGCGAATGAGCCATACGGTTCAGATTTTGACATAGCTACCATATAAATCGATCTCCCGATTTGACTCCTTGAGCCCATGGAAGCAGCAATTTTTGTTAGATTTGGCTGAAATTTTGCAGATAATGTGGTGTTATGACTTCCAATAACTGTACTAAGTACGGTCCAAATCGGTCTATAACTTGATACAGCTCCCATATAAACCGATCTCCCGATTTCCTTACAGACTCAGAAACGGCTGAACCGATTTTCTTGAAATTTTCACGGAGGGTGCACAATGATCCAGTTTTGATATCAGAAACGCCAGATCTCGGAGATGGGTGGTGCGATTTAACGAAATTTTGTGTGTTATCTCATAGTAACCTACAAACAAAAATTTGGTATTCAAAATTTCGGATGGGGAACCAAGAGGGGGAGGGCACCCCACCCCAAAACCTACCAAATATATATATACACCAATCACGACAATATAGGACTCAAATAAAAGGTATTTAAGATAAGAAAACATCTGATATCCAATTGTCGGGCAAATTGTTTTGGGGGACCACCCCAACCTCCAAAACACCCCTAAATCGAACATATTTACCGACCATGGCAACATGGGACTCAAATGAAAAGTATTTGCGAGTAAAATACGAATCTGATATCCAAATGTAGTACAAAGTTTCTGGGGGTCCATCCCTTTCCCAAAACACCTCCCAAACAGGACTTATTTACTGACCATGACAATATGGGGCCTAAATAAATGGTATTTGAGTGTAGAATACGAATTTGATATCCAGGGATTAAGGGGCCGCCCATCCCCGAGAACATCCCCCACAGAAGACAAATTTACGACCATAACAATATGGGGCACAAATGAAAGTTCTTTGGAAGTAAAGCACGACTCTAATATTAATGTTCGGGAAAAGTGTCTATGGGACCTCCCCACCCCCCATAACACCACTCAAATAGGAAGTATTTGGTGACCATTGCAATATGAGGCTCAAATAATAGGTATTTTAGAGTAGAACACGAATCTGATATATATTTTCAAAGCCAAGTCATTCAGTGGCCACTCCATCCCCCAAAATATCCCCAAACCGGTCATATTTGCCGACTATAGAAAAATTGAGTTCAAATGAAGGGTATTTGGGAGTATGAATTGGACCATAACCTGAAATAGCTCTCATATAAACTGAACTACCGATTTTCATTCTTTAGCCCCCATAGGGCAAAGTTCTTATCCGATTTGGCTAAAATTTTGCACAATGATTTCTACTGTGGTCTCCAATTTCCAAACCAAGCGTGGCCCGAATCGGTCTATGACCTGATATAGCTTCAATAGAATAACAATTCTCAACCATTGTCCTTAGATAGCCTTAAAAGAGGTGCCTTGCAAAGAACTTGACAAATGCCATCCATGGTGGAGGGTATATAAGCTTGGGACTGGTCGACTATAGCATGCTTTTATTTGTTTTATTTTTATATTCTCCGCCATAGGATGGGGAATGCTAACATCGTCATTCCATTTTACAATTGTGAAAATATTGATCTGAGGCCCAACAAGGTATATTCTTGATCGTCTTGACAATCTAAGTCTATTAAGCCATGTCCGTCCGTCTGCCAAAAGCAGACTAACATTCGTAGTAGTAATCTAAAAACTTGCAATTTTACAAAAATACTTCTTACAGTGCAGGTCAGTTGGGATTGTAAATGGGCTGAAACGATCCATGTTTTAGTACACTAATGCTACATTTCCCATGAACATTCCACTAAGGAACAGGGGATACTTATCTCATATCAAAGAGTCCAGTCAGATTAAAGTTTAAGCTCAATGATAAGGGGCCTCCTTTTTTATGCCGAGTCCGAACGGCGGGTCGCATAGGGATACCACTTGTTAAAGAAGATTTAACATGGCAGGATACATCACAAATGTAGCCACTAATGCTGGGGATAATTTTTCTGAAATATGTTCGTCTGGTTTTGAACCTAGGCGTTTGGCATCATATGTGGACATGCTAACCTCTGCGCCACGGTGACCTCCATGTTTTGGTATAGCTGCCATAAAAATCGAATCTACCGATTTTACTTTTCGAGCATGGCCTGAATCAGCCCTTAACCTGATATAGCTCCAATAGCATAGCAATTCTTATCATTATCCTATGTTAAACCATATAGGCCAACAACTTTATACTCCTGAAATCCTATGCCCTTCTCTACAAATATCGAGAACAAATTTGTGAACGTTTTTTAAAAATTTTTCGCCGTTTGGATCACTGTGCATCGTCTATTTATACCCTACACAACTACTGTGGTACAGGGTATTATAACTTAGTGCATTTGTTTGTAACACCCAAAAGGAATAGAGATAGACCCATTGATAAGTATACCGATCGACTCAGAATCACTCTCTAATTCGATTTAGCTATGTCCGTCTGTCTGTCCGTGTGTCTGTCCGTCCGTCTGTCTGTACGTCCGTCTGTCTGTACGTCCGTCCATGTTAACTTGTGTACAAACTACAGGTCGCAATTTCCGTCCGATCGTCTTTAAATTTGGTACAGGCATGTTTTTCAGCCTAGGGACAAAGACTATTGAAATTGGAAAAAATCGGATCAGATTTGGATATGGCTCCCATATATATGTTCGTCCGATTTGCAGTAATAATGCAATAAAAAGCTCATTTGTTAACCGATTCTCTCGAAATTTGGCAAAACGGATTTTCTTATAACTCTCGCCATTATTGGTGAATTTCACAGAAATCGGTTCAGATTTAGATATAGCTCTCATCTATATATATATATAGCCCGATTCTCACTCCTAGACCCATTGCAAGCACATTTATTGACAAATCTTCCAAAACTATGTACAACACCTTCCTCGACGACTACCACATTATCTAAAAAGTTTGCTCGAAATCGGTTCAGATTTGAATATAACTCCCATATATATGTTCGTCCGATTTGCAGTAATAATGCAATATAAAGTTCATTTGTTAACCGATTCTCTCGAAATTTGGCAGAACGGATTTTCTTATAACTCTCGCCATTATTGGTGAATTTCACAGAAATCGGTTCAGATTTAGATATAGCTCTCATCTATATATATAGCCCGATTCTCACTCCTAGACCCATTGCAAGCGCATTTATTGACAAATCTTCCAAAACTATATACAACACCTTCCCCGACGACTACCACATTATCTGAAAAGTTTGCTCGAAATCGGTTCAGATTTAAATATAACTCCCCTATATATGTTCGTCAGATTTGCAGAAATATTGCAATAAAATGGTCATTTGTTAGCCGAGAGGGGAGAGGTTTCTGATCGGATACCTGAGATGAACCTTGAAGTCGAATGCGACGCACTGCTGCCATCGGCACAGTCTTGGACTGACGGAACCCTGGTATTGCCATCTGGAAGATCATGTTACACGGATGGATCAAAGCTAGTGGACAGAGTGGGCCTGGGGGTTTACATTGAAAATCCAGGGACTGACATCTGTTTTAGACTGCCTGACCATAATACGGTCCTGCAGGCGGAGATCCCGGCGATCACGGAATGCTTGAAGTGAAAATATCAGGTGCTAACGCGAGGACGTCGGGTGTAAACATCTTTACCGACAATAAAATTGCCATAAGGGCAATAACAACCAGGACGATAAAGTCACGAACAGTCTTGCAGTGTTAGAAGGAGATTAACGCCTTCTCTGAGGATGGCAAAATCCACATCGTTTGGGTGCCGGGCCATAACGGAGTAAGGGGAAATGAAAGGGCAGACGATTTGGCGGTGAAGGCCAGAGGACTTCCGTCAATAAACTTGGTTAACCCGAAGCCTTTCGGGTCATCACAGTCCGAGTTAAGGGAGTGGGCGACGAATGCGCATGTAACATTGTGGAACAGCGAAACGGTCGGTAGGACGGCGAAAATCCTATGGGGAGATTCAGATCGTGTGAGGACGAGGCTATTACAGAAAGAAAGGAAGAAGGAGGTCAGTATGGCTATTGGTATCATAACGGGTCACATAGGACTACGAGCTCACTTATGTAAAATCGGTGCGGCAAGTGATAGCATGTGTAGGGCACGCGGGGAAGATGATGTGACGTTGGAGCATTTCCTTTGTCATTGCCCGGCTTTCGCGTCCAACAGATACCGGTACTTAGGTGGAGACACAATATCAGACATGAACCAACTTTGGGGAGTGGCATTGAAAAAAATTAAGGATTTTGTAAGTAGCTCGGAATTTCTAACTTGAAATTTTCTTTTTAGAGGTTACTTTATAGTTTTTAGAGCGCACAACAAGCCGATTAGTGGCTTAGGTGTAAGTCCATAGTAGCATGGGGCGGATTAATTTCTGCTTCTCTTTTCAACCTAAATTAACCCATTCAGAGCGTGTTGGATCTCATCACAATATCATCTCTTCGTTAAACAAAGTTTTCATTTCCAGTAATCCGCTAAAATTAAGCGTTGTGGATCATAAATACCCAGATAAATGTTAAGCAACAGCTGACTAATTGAATTACTGCAGTGGAGTTGTCAAATGTTAGTATTATTGAAAATTTTCAAAAATTCTTCAACATTTTATTATAAATCTTTTTGTTTACAAAAATTTTTATTAAAATTTAGTTTTTAGGTTATCCCAACATTCGATTTTCATAAAAAATTTTGTCATAATTTAAATAGCAGAAAAAATGTTGTCTTAATTTATTTTTAATTTTAAATTCTCAAACTGGCCATCGAGGAATTTTGATTTACATGGAATATTTCGTCTGAATTAAAGTTTCACAGAAAAATATTTTAAAATGTTTCCTTCAATTATAACTCTACTTTCTTCGGAATTTAAATGAAATTTGATGTTCATGGAACATTTCGTCCAAAATTATAAAATAATTCTGACAAATTTCTGACAATAATTTGACTTTACCATTTCAAATATCGATCTGTTTGACCACTTAAGGCGCACTAACTTTACCCAAAAATGACCACTCAAACAGTACCAAACGGAACCATTTTTTATCAGTGTAAAATCAGCATTAAAGTTCAGATAAGCCAAATGAACTTCTGAAAGTCATTCTAAAACATTCAATTACAACATCTTTTTTTGCAATCAAAGAGCAACAGAGAAATGAAAAGACAATTTTTGTAGAATAAATGGAATTGATAACATAACAAAAAGATTTTCATATGCCTGTTGCTGCACAGAGCGACCTCAATAGGCCAGACATTTTTGTCGTCGTGCGCGTACATACACAGGACATTTGCTGTACGTAGTCACCCAGTTGTCAATATGTCACAAACTGCTCGGCTGCCTGTCTGCCTGGGCTCTTTGGTATTGGATAAGTGCCAGTAGTGCAACGTAATCAGACCACAGAAAAGTCCTGGTAAAAAGCCAACCAGCAGAGAAAGTTAAATCTCAACAAAAGAGAGAAAAAAGTGAGTGAGAAAGCGCTCATGCGCATGGCCTTCCCAAAGTCTCCCAAGTATGAAGGCATTGGAAAAAGCCAAACAACTGGAAGTCTATGGATATTCCATGCCATGGAAGTTAACAAACTCCCGGCATCCTGCACTTACACAAACAAAGTCTCACAAATTGTTGCTTTGGCTAATGATGTGCTACATATGTTGAGGATTTTCGCTGCTGTTGTATCAAATTGGAAGGAAAGTTGTAGCTGAAAATTGGCTCGAAGCTTTTTGGGACAAACCGTTGTCGTTGTGCTCGAGATGTGATTGCTTAACTACCTGCCATCCACATGTGGTTGTAGTTGGTCTTTTAAGTTGTTGTAAATACACCTTTTGCTGTAGTCCTATGCAATTTTCAAGGATCTGCTTTAATGGCAGCATTTAAATGAAGGTCTAGATAAATACGGGCACAGCTGTTTCTACCCGACTGTCCCTTTTGTTTTTATCATTGTAAAAGATGCATTGTGTTATGGTGTTGTCTAAAGGTATACTCGTACCTTCCAATGCAGGCAGTGTATGTGTTAGAGGGGCTGTATGTGTGGCAATGTGAGTGTTATATGCATAATTTATTAATTATAATTACCAAGTATGTTTTTTTCACGCTACAAGTCCCTTATACATATTCCTGATGGTATGCGAAAAGCTCAAACTTTAATTAAAGTTAATATACATAAGAAAAAACACAACTATATATAGTTCCATTTTTCTCCTTTAAAGCATAATGTTTGTTCTCATTGCATGGAAAATAAGTTTGAAAAGTTGATTGTGGTAATTCTCGTAGATTTTTTTAAGCTGTACTTGAAAAAAAAACGTAAAACAAGTAAAAAGGCGTTAAGTTCGGCCGGGCCGAACTTTGGATACCCACCACCTCGGGTATATATGTACACCACCTTTCATCAAAATCCAGTGAAAATTGCATACCTTATGTCCCATAGCAGTTATATCGAGATATGTTCCGATTTGGACCAAATATCAATAAGTTCAAGTCATTGCTCAATTACGTATAACAAAATATTGGTGTTTTATACGACACGGATGTCGAAAAGCCCAATATAAGTCACTGTGTCAAATTTCAGTGAAATCGGATTATAAATGCGCCTTTTATGGGGCCAAGACTTTAAATTGAGATATCGGTCTACATGGCAGCTATATCCAAATCTTGACCCATTTAGGCCATGTTGCACAAAAATGTCGAAGAGCCTGACACAACGCACTGTCCCAAATTTCGGCGAAATCGGACAATAAATGCGCCTTTTATGGCCTCAAAACCTAAAATCGAGAGATCGGTCTATATGGCAGCTATATCCAAATCTGAACCGATCTGAACCAAATTGAAGAGGAATGTCGAAGGGTCTAAGACAACTTACTGTCTCAAATTTCAGCGATATCAGCCAATAAATGCGCCTTTTATGGCTCCATAACCTAAAACCGAGAGATCGGTCTATATGGTAGCTATATCCAAATCTGGACCGATCTGGGCCAAATTGAAGCAGAATGTCGAAGGGCCTAACATAACTCACTGTCCAAAATTTCAGCAAAATCGGATAATAAATATGGCTTTTATGGGCCCAAGACCCTAAATCGGAGGATCGGTCTTCATGGCAGATATATCCAAATCGGGGCCGATCTGGACCAAATTGGCGAAGAATGTCGAAGGGCTTAACACAACGCACTGTCCCAAATTTCGGCGAAATCGGACAATAAATGCCCCTTTTATGGCCCCAAAATCTAAAATCGAGAGATCGGTCTATATGGCAGCTATATCCAAATCTGAACCGATCTCAGCCAAATTGAAGAAGAATGTCGAAGGGTCTAAGACAACTCACTGTCTCAAATTTCAGCGATATCAGACAATAAATGCGCCTTTTATGGCTCCATAACCTAAAACCGAGAGATCGGTCTATATGGCAGCTATATCCAAATCTGGACCGATCTGGGCCAAATTGCCAAAGGATGTCGAAGGGTCTAACACAACTCACTGTCCCAAATTTCGGCGAAATCGGACAATAAGTGCGCCTTTTATGGCCCCAAAACCTAAAATCGAGAGATCGGTCTATATGGCAGCTATATCTAAATCTGAACTGATCTGAGCCAAATTGAAGAAGAATATCGAAGGGTCTAAGATAACTCACTGTCTCAAATTTCAGCGATATCAGACAATAAATGCGCCTTTTATGGCTCCATAACCTAAAACCGAGAGATCGGTCTATATGGCAGCTATATCCAAATCTGGACCGATCTGGGCCAAATTGCCGAAGGATGTCGAAGAGCCTAACACAACTCACTGTCCAAAATTTCAGCAAAATCGGATAACAAATATGGCTTTTATGGGCCCAAGACCCTAAATCGGAGGATCGGTCTATATGGCAGATATATCCAAATCGGGGCCGATCTGGACCAAATTGGCGAAGAATGTCGAAGGGCCTAACACAACGCACTGTCCCAAATTTCGGCGAAATCGGACAATAAATGCCCCTTTTATGGCCCCAAAATCTAAAATCGAGAGATCGGTCTATATGGCAGCTATATCCAAATCTGAACCGATCTGAGCCAAATTGAAGAAGAATGTCGAAGGGTCTAAGACAACTCACTGTCTCAAATTTCAGCGATATCAGACAATAAATGCGCCTTTTATGGCTCCATAACCTAAAACCGAGCGATCGGTCTATATGGCAGCTATATCCAAATCTGGACCGATCTGGGCCAAATTGCCAAAGGATGTCGAAGGGCCTAACATAACTCACTGTCCCAAATTTCGGCGAAATCGGACAACAA
Source organism: Stomoxys calcitrans (assembly GCF_963082655.1). Classification (NCBI taxonomy): domain Eukaryota; kingdom Metazoa; phylum Arthropoda; class Insecta; order Diptera; family Muscidae; genus Stomoxys; species Stomoxys calcitrans. The sequence goes on from NC_081553.1 coordinate 106,636,764, forward strand.
ATGCGCCTTTTATGGCCCCAAAACCTAAAATCGAGAGATCGGTCTATATGGCAGCTATATCTAAATCTGAACCGATCTGAGCCAAATTGAAGAAGAATATCGAAGGGTCTAAGACAACTCACTGTCTCAAATTTCAGCGATATCAGACAATAAATGCGCCTTTTATGGCTCCATAACCTAAAACCGAGAGATCGGTCTATATGGCAGCTATATCCAAATCTGGACCGATCTAGGCCAAATTGCCGAAGGATGTCGAAGAGCCTAACACAACTCACTGTCCAAAATTTCAGCAAAATCGGATAACAAATATGGCTTTTATGGGCCCAAGACCCTAAATCGGAGGATCGGTCTATATGGCAGATATATCCAAATCTGGACCAAATTGGCGAAATATGTCGAGGGTCCTAAGACAACTCACAGTCCCAAATTTTAGTAAAATCTGATAATAAATGTGGCTTTTATGGGCTCAGGACCTTAAATAGAAATATCGGTCTATATGGAAGCTATACCCAAATCTGGACCGGTCTAAGCCAAATTGCAGAAATATGTCGAGGGACCTAACGGAACTAAATGTCCTAAATTTTGGTAAAATCGAATGATAAATGTGGTTTTTATGGGCCTAAGACCCTTAATCGGAGGATCTGTCTATATGGCAGATATATTCAAATCTGGACCGATTTGGACCAAATTGGCGAAGGATGTCAAAGGGCCTAACGCAACTCACTGTCCCAAATTTCAGCAAAATCGGATAATAAATGTGGCTTTTATGGGCCTAAGACCCTAAATCGGCCGATCGGTCTATATGGGGGCTATATCAAGATATAGTCCGATATAGCCCATCTTCGCATTTGAACTGTCCATGGACAAATAAAGAATCTATGCAAAGTTTCAGCTCAATTACTCTATTTTTAAAGATTGGAGCGTGATTTCAACGGACAGACGGAGGGACATGGCTAGATCGTCTTGGACTTTTACTAAGATCAAGAATATATAGACTTTATAGGGTGGGAAATGGATATTTCGATGTGTTGTCAACGGAATAATAAAATGAATAGTTCTAATAAAGTTGAATTTCGTCTGGTAAAATTTAAGTTATGTTAAAAAGTAGTTAGGATTTAGCACTTTGGATACGCACTTAAATATTTAGAGCATAGTGCAAACATTACAAATAATTAAAGAGAATGCAAACAGAATATCGGAGCCAACCAACTAACAATGGTACCCTCCCCCACTACACACAAGCACGTATATCTGCATTCAATAACTCACCTTATTTGCAGCACCTGAAGCTCCCCGCTTACACTTCATTCACCATTAAGTGTAGGTAGGTAAAAGTTTTTGCAACCAAATTCGTGCCAGAATAAATAAGCATTGAACTTTGCTTTGGTTTTGGTCATTGTGGATCGGAGGAGTATAAACGGGTGAGCTAAAAGTGGAAATCACACGTAGCTATTTCAACATTAAAGGCAAATTGACATTAGTTTCCACATACAGAACAGCACAATGCGAAGGCAATTATTTTGTTGTTGCTGTTGTTTGTTTGGGCAACGGTAGATGGATAGAGATGGGTTTCTACCGGGTAAATACCCAATGCATGGGTATTTATTGGATAAATACCCAATAAATACCTTTCTGTTGGGTATCGAGATATCGGTCTATATGGCAGCCATACCCTAATCTGGACCGATTTGGGCCAGGTTTCAAAAAAATGTCGAAGAGCCTAACACAACGCACAGTCCCAAATTTTGGCGAAATCGAACAATAAATGCGGTCAAAAAACCTTAAATCGAGAGATCCATCTATATGGCAGCTATATGCAAATCTGGACCGATTTGAGCCAAAATTGCAGAAATAAGTCGAGGTGCTTAACTTAACTAACTGTCCCAAATTTCGGCGACATCGGACAATAAATGCGCCTTTTATGGACATAAAACCTTAAATCGAGAAATCGGTCTATATGGCAGCTATATCCATATCTAAACCGATCAGGGCCAAATTGAAGGAAGAGGTCGATGGGCCTAAGACAACTCACTGCCAAAAATTTCAGCAAAATCGGATAATAAATGTAGCTTTTATGGGCCTAAAACCCTAAATCGGACGATCGGTCTATATGTCAGGTATATTCAAATTTGGACCGATCTGGGTCAAATTTAATAAGGACGTCGAAGAGTCTAACACAACTCACTGTCTCAAATTTCGGCGAAATTGGACAATAAATGCCCCTTTTATGGCCCCAAAACCTAAAACCGAGAGATCGGTCTATATGGCAGCTATATCCAAATCGGGACCGATCTGTCCCATATTGCAGAAGTATGTCGATGGGCTTAACTTAACCCACTGTCCCAAATTTTGGCGACATCAGACAATAAATGCGCCTTTTATAGCCCCAAAACCTTAAATCGACAGATCGGTCTATATGGCAGCTATATCCAAATCTAAACCGATCAGGGCCAAATTGAAGGAAGATGTCGATGGGCTTAAGACAACTCACTTCCCCAAATTTCAGCAAAATCGGATAATAAATGTAGCTTTAATGGGCCTAAAACCCTAAATCGGACGATCGGTCTATATGTCAGCTATATCGATATCTGAACCGATCTGGGCCAAATTGACGAAGGATGTCGAAGGATCTAATAGAACTCACTGTTCCGAATTTCAGCAAAATCTGATAATAAATGTGGCTTTTATGGGGATAAGACCCTAAATCGGAAGATCGGTCTATATGGTAGCGATATCCAAATCTGAACCGATCTGTGCCATATTGCAGAAGTAAGTCGAGGTGTTTAACCTAACTCACTGTCTCAAATTTCGGCGAAATCAGAGAATAAATGCGCCTTTTATGGGACCAAAACCTTAAATCGAGAGTTCGGTCTATATGACAGCTATATCCAAATCTGGACCGATCTGGGCCAAATTTAAGAAAGATGTCGAAGGGTCTAATGGAACTCACTGGTCAAAATTTCAGCAAAATCGGATAATAAATGTGGCTTTTATGGGGATAAGACCCTAAATCGGCGGATCGGTCTATATGGCAGCTTCTAAATCCGGACCGATCTGGGCTAAATTGAAAAAGGCTGTCGAAGGCCCTAACACAACTCTCTGTCCCAATTTTCAGCAAAATCGGATAATAAATGTAGCCTTTATTGGCCTTAGACCCTAAATCGGCGGATCGGTCTATACGGCAGCTATATCCAAATCTGAACAGATCGGTGCCATATTGCAAAAGTATGTCGAAGGGTCTCACACAACTCACTGTCCCAAATTTCGGCGAAATCGGACAATAAATGCGCCTTTTATGGACCCAAAATCTTAGATCGAGAGATCGGTCTATATGGCAGCTATATTCAAATCTGGACCGATCTGAACCAAATTGATGAATAATGTCAAAGGGCCTAACACAACTCACTGTCCCAAATGTTGGCAAAATCGGATAATAAATGTGGCATTTATGGGCCTTAGACCCTAAATCGGAGGATCGGTCTATATGGCAGCTATATCCAAATGTGGAACGAGCTGGGCCAAATTAACGAAGGGTGTCGAATGGCCTAACACAACTCACTGTCCCAAAATCTGATAATAAATGTGACTTTTATTGGCATAAGACCCCAAATCGGCGGATCGGTCTATATGGGTGCTATATCAAGATATAGTCCGATATAGCCCATCATCGAACTTAGCCTGCTTATGGACAAGAAAAGAATCTGTGCAAGGTTTCAGCCCAATATATCTATTTTTAAAGACTGTAGCGTAATTTCAACAGACAGACGGACGGACATGGCTAGATCGTCTTAGATTTTTACGCTGATCAAGAATATATATACTTTATAGGGTCGGAAATGGATATTTCGATGTGTTGCAAACGGAATGACAAAATGAATATACCCCCATCCTTCGGTGGTGGGTATAAAAAGTGTAGAGGAGTACCAAAGCTCTCTGTTTCAAATTTCATCGAAATGGGATGAAAAATGCTCTTTTTATAGGCTCAATACTCTATGCCGGGAAATCGGTCTATATGACAGCTATTTCCAAATATGGTCCGATCTGAACCACATTCAACAATAGGTGTACGGGTCAGAGCTCAAGGTGCCAAATTTCATCGAAATCGGATGAAAAAGGCTCCCTTTATGGGCTCAATAAACTATATCGGGAGATAAGTCTATATGGCAGCTATATCCAAATATAGTTCGAACTGAACCACATTTGACAGGAATGGGTAGGGGTCTAGCGGAACTGACTGTGCCAATTTCAATCGAAATCAGGTAATATATTGATCTTTTATGGCCTAAATACTCTTTAACGGGAGATCGAGCGGTCAGTATAAAGGGCAGCTATATCCAAATATGATCCGATCTGGGCCACACTTCACAGAAATGGGTAGAGGTCTACCAGAACTCACCGTGCCAAAGTTAATTGAAATCGGATGAAAAATTACCAATTTATTGCCTCAAGAATTTAAGTTCGGAAATCGGTTTACATCGGAAGGTCAGGTTTACATACAAAGAAACAGAAATCATCCAAATTTGTTTTTAATACCCAAGATATCTGCAAAATTATAAATACCCAGCTTTGGGGTATATATGGGTAATTACCCGGGTATTTACCCATTTTACCGGGTATTTACCCATCGCTCATCTCTATAAAAGGGCGAAAGGAGAGAGAAAATCCAACGGGTAATTTTTATCGACCATGAATTATATTTTGTATATTAAACAGCAATGATGACTATATCCGTTTACCTTACTGCCAAATATTAAGTGGCAAGCTCATATATAGGTCAGTACAAAAACTTCACTATCTGACACGCTTTAACTACAATTGAGTCGATAGGCTATTCAAAACCAGATAAAAGCTTAGTTTATTCGTGGATAATATTTCATTTGGTTATTTCTTGAAGGAAAAAAAGGAAATTTTGTATCAGCAACAAACAAGGAAATGTAGTAACAGATGCAGATAGTGTGCTAAGGTTTTGGGAAGAACGAATCCCCAGCTGCTGGTATCCGATAGTGGTGGCCTGGGGAACATTATCATCAAATCCCTGATGATAGTATAGAATGTTTACCGCGTATTCAGAATTTGGGCAAATTAGGGTGTGCCAATTCGTCGCCTAGTGTAAATAGAGTGTCCTCTTGCCTCTTAGCTCTATGATTTCGAGTTAACAGTTTCGTATATTAGGGTACACCTCCTTGCCATACTCTTGCCACTTTGCTTAAACCCCCTCCATTTATCAAAAAAGTGCCCTCTCTCGCCTCCTCGTGCCGTCACAACGTGAACCCGAAAAGTACCGTGTACTAGGGTGTGCCTCCTTGCCATTATCTTGCCACCGCTTCCAAAACCCGTATTTTACAACGGAGTGCCCTCTCTCGCCTCCTCGTTCCGTCACCTAGTGAACCCTAACAGAGTCGTGTACTACGGATTACCTCCTAGCCGCGTAGGGTGTGCCTCCTTGCCACTTTCTTGCCACCGCGGCCGGAACCCGCCTTTATCACCGGAGTGTCCTCTCTCGCCTTCTCGTTCCGTCACTCCGTGAACCCGAACAGTGTTGTATACTATGGATTGCCTCCCAGCCGCGTATTGTGACGTATAAGAGGGTGTGCTTCCTTGCCACTCTCTTGCCACCACGCCCGAAACCCACCTTTTATCAGAGGAGTGACCTCTCTCGCCTCCTTGTGACGTCACAAAGTGAACCGGAAAAGTGTTGTATACTAAGTTGTGCATCCCAGCACACTCTTTTGCCACCGCGTCCGAACTTCAAAGTGCCCTCTCTCGTGTCGTTCCTCTGTGGACCTGTTGCAGTATGTTGGGTTCTATCTTTCGCCTACATAATTCTGTTGAATATCCAGATCCGGGAAATCGTCGACGAAGGTGGGGTGTGTCCAGATGGACCTGGATCTGAGACCACACGACGCACGTCACCTGTTTAAGTGCCCATCGTGGGTCTGGATGGGCAGTTAAACAGGTAATGTGCGTCGTGTGGTTACGATCGGCATACACATCCTGCAAGTTGGCTTCAATCCTTACCCTAAGGAAGATGAGGCGACTGCATCTGTAAAGGGCCTCCTTTTGCAGTGCTGCAGTGCGACACCTTTTTTGGAAGAAGTTTTTCTCCCCACACAGATCTGAATATTATTTCACTACGTGTCACATAGGTAACAAGACCAAACTGGCGCTGCATAACTTACCACTGACCGGTCAATTGCTTAGAACGTGGTCAATAAAGTTTCTTTGTGGGCAAGTGCTGCTGGCAAGTGACTTGAGGACCATGTTTCTAATTCTGATCTTATTGCAACTCACTCCGGGAGTTGAACTCAGGCGTTCGGCGTCATAGGCAGACATACTAATTTCTGCGCCACAGTGGCGTGTGCTATGCAGTCTTCGAAATCCATGTTAATGCTCTACGAACGGAAAATTTCCAACAAGGCTCGGGACCAGTAGTCTCTCAATCGTCTTGGCCATTGATGAGAGAAGGGAGGTTGGTCTGTACGACTCCCTCCGGCTCGAGTATTTCCGGGATTCATCAGCGGGATCACTCTACCCATCTTACAGGCATCGGGTACTATAAGAGATTTCAAAGATAGGAGGAAATTTGTAAGCTACTCGACACCAGGTAGATCTATATTCTTCAGCATCAGTGTAGAGATTCCGTAGGGGCCCGAAGCCTTTGATGACTTGGCGCCACGGGTTACATTCGTAATTGCGACCACGTCTAGTTATTGGGGCTGTCGATTGGCTCAGGGACAACGGATGCGATGAATGGCTCTCCTCCTAGTTTTGTCACTCTCGGGATGCTCAATAAGACTGTTGAACAACCTGAAGGATCTCTTCCGGTTAGTCACAGTTACGTTGCCAAAAGTGACTGAGGTCCCTTCTTACAGGGTAAGAGAGTGACCGTAGACCACACCTTGCCTAAACCGGTACGTAAGTTACATTGCTCCAAGTTTGCCAGCCACAAATTTCGCATATGTTTGTTGGTGCAACGAATCTCACCGAGAAATTTGGCCGCATGTGGGGGTATTCGACCGGCAGGTATAAACGAAAGGCTGCTGCGTTACCAATGTCTCGGAATTTCCTCTCACCAACTAGCATATTTGAGGGGGGTATCAGCTCACTGAGCGGCGATTGTTGTCTCTTTTAAGCCGAACGCATCGACCTTCTTCTGATTGATAAAATTCCGGCACTCAGAAGTTATGAAGTCGGGTGGTCGGCTAATGGTGAATTGTTGTTGTTCTTGTAACCACATGTTTTTATGTGGATGTGGCGATCCCAGTCAAGCTCCCATAGGTGAGCAATCTCCTTCCGGTCCAACGGACCGATCTGGACAAGATGGCCATTGGTAATTTAAAGTCGCCAATAATTTGCTTTGTCATATCGAGTATCATAGGCACTCAGTATCTATGCAAGAGCCCGCTAATTGCATTATAGTTACTCCGTATGAAGCATTGCACCTTCCGCAAACTGTGGACGGAAGCTCACAACTAAGCTTCTCGTGAAAAACATGAACACCAAACAGATCGGAGCTCAATGTTCCAGACTGTGTGGTGCTCATAGTTATCCCGTGCAGCGATGAGTGAGTATTATAGCGAGGTGGTCTAATCCCAACCAAATGAAGGCTTGAAAGGATACGTCACCCAAGAGATCAAGGGATGCAGTGAAAATGGCTGGCCAGCTGCTGCACCTCGTAATCCTAGTGGAGTCTTCCTCATTCACCTTGCAGAAAATGTGTCATTCAATCAGCTCTGCCAATGCTATGCCTCGCTGATCGTTATCTAGGGGAGAATGCCATGAAATGTGATGCGCATTAATGACACCGAGAACCAGAAAATTGTGGCCAGACAGTAAGTCACTATTGTCGGTTCGGCTATTAACCGGACACAACTGTAAGGGTCGGTATACTTATGTGTGTGTGAGTGTTAATAGGCCTGCCTATCTGTGGTTGGCGCTGGGGTGTGTCTGTTGCGTATATTCGCGCAAGGGAGAGGTCTGAGGATTCAGATAGTCCGATGACGAAGATGCGGAAGGTGACGCCAGTGTCCCTCTGCCAAAAGCTTATGTGTGTGTGTGAGTGTTAATAGGCCTGCCTATCTGTGGTTGGCGCTGGGGTGTTTCTGTTGCGTATGTTGCTGCACTGGAGAGGTCTGAGGATTCAGATAGTCCGACGACGAAGAGGCGGAAGGTAACCAGTGTCCCTCTGCCAAAAGCTTATGTGTGTGTGTGAGTGTTAATAGGCCTGCCTATCTGTGGTTGGCGCTGGGGTGTTTCTGTTGCGTATGTTGCTGCACGGGAGAGGTCTGAGGATTCAGATAGTCCGACGACGAAGATGCGGAAGGTGACGCCAGTGTCCCTCTGCTGCCTATATTCGCATAACACCTTGCAACATATTAACAGTGCGACTATACTTCCGAAGTGAGCTAAGTCCAGAGCAAGATCGTATATATAACAACTCCATGATCCAGTTGGACCTCATCGTCACCGACCAATAATGGAAGCGGTTGTGGCAAACTTAACAGAACCAGGGTTTGGGGTTCTTTCCAATCCCGGCAAGGACCAGAAGCTAAGCTGAGAAGACATTCCCAGAAGTGCATTTTCCATGACGCAAAAAGGACGAACAAGTACACTGAGGTGTCTGATCTTGGCGGCTGCCATGGAAATTGCAAACTGAATGACAAGATGAGTGTAGCGATTGCTTATAAAGGACATTTTTATATAAAGTGTTACTCACTTAAAGGTACGTACATCGAAATGGATTTGACTGCTTTTGCAATAGCCTTTTCACTCTCTTTACCAAAACTTGGTAAAGAATCCTACACAGCTATGACATTTGGTAGTTGGACCATTACAATTAATTTGCAAGTTAATTTACACGACATTTTTATTTAGTTTCAGCAAATATTGAACTACGTTTTTTGTAATCCAAAAATTGAAACTAACATTTAAACATAAAAATAATGGTCAACACCCAATCTGAAATCCAAAGCAGAAATGTCGTCCATTAGCAAATGCTACCCAACAATCTCTTATTTTAATATTTGTAAAATTTTCAAACTTGCTTCATTTAAAGTTAATGTTTTTCCATTTTATGTTAAGTTTGATTAGAATTTACTAAAATCGCAGAACAACTTTTTTTCCTCTGCATCACGCCATGCCATGGCATATTGTGTGAAGGAATAATTGGAAAAAGCTCAGCAGCATTGTTTGGACGGAGGACATGCAATAATTACTGCCGATTTCATTGTAACTGAAGGTTAATTAAAATTTTAGAATGTAAAAATGTAGTTAAAAATCCAAACGAGTTGATGAGGAAAAGTATGAACAAATGTATGCATTCGTAGGAATTACTAAATGAGACCATGAACTCATGCAATGTTGATGATTCTGCAATCTCGTTGGGGGTCGAGGGCGGGTTTTGAAGTCAAAAATATGTTTAATGGCTGTCTGGCTGTCTGAAACCAGATCAAAGAGAAAACGTCCAGACCATAGATAAGGAGAAATAAAGTGAAAGCTCTCTTATACTCACGAAAGTGGTAGCAGAAATTTGTCCGGAGACACTATCACTAAATTCAGCGCCTCTGATGGTGTTGCCCTCATTTCGGCTGTAAGTGGATTCCTGGAGCGTCGCACAGTATTGGCTAATCGAAAAATCTTGAAAATTATTCTGGAACTTTTGAACGGATAGAAGTTTGGAAACGAAGCTTAACATAGTAAATGATAAGGTGATTTCCAATAAGAATGCAAAATAAATATGCAAATGGAGACCCTTGTAGGTCCAAAGGCTGATCCAAAGGGATTGCAAGTTGGTCACCTCGTGGATGTCAAATTTGAAATGCTTGGCAAACAATAATTTATCGACTGGATCCTTTTATTTATTTTTTTTTTTTTGAAAGGATGTAGTGCTTATTGCCATTTGTCTTCAATCTTTGGATGTCAAAGCGGGTGGGAAAACATTAGCCGGAAGTCTATTCCACATACGAACGGTTCGGGCGAAATGGGAATTCTCTCTAAAATGCATTGTGCGGTCCGCTGGCCAATCAATTACAAACAAGTGTGAGTTCCTGGAATGTCTAGTATTCCTGACATACATCCTTACATCAGGTATAAGAAGACGAATATCAGACGACCACACACACTGAAAGTACCGATAGAACCGTGCCAAACAACCCATATTGCGACGATGATGAAGGCAGGCAATAGAGTTGGATACCCCACTGTCTCCAATCAACGCCATGGCTCTCCTCTGTACACGGTCCAGTAGCTCCAGGGATGATTTTGAAGCTCCAGCCCATACATGTGAGTTGTACTCCATTTTCGGCCTTATGAAAGTGGTGTAGATGTTAAGAAGATCTAACGGAGTGATGTAATTCTTACACAGTTTAAGGAAGCCGAAACACTTGAATGCTTCTTACGACACTTCAAATACATGTTTAGCCCAACGGACATTACCTTGTATTTTCATGCCCAGAGCATCCAGAGCTTCTGATTACTCAACATCTACACTGTTGATAGACAAAGATGATCGTAATGGGTCAGCGAATTGTTTGTGTGACAACAATCAGCACTGAGTCTTCCGTGCATTAAAATCTACTCGATTCGTTTGACCCCACTCAGAAATGGCCAGCAAATCCTGGCAGAGTGTATCGTCCATAACCCGCCTTCTGTCCTCAATCGCCTATTGTCGAATGAGTGCGAATGACAGAGATTACTGTCATCCGCAAATGAGTAGATCGGATTCGATGTCTGACCCAACAGATCGTTGATGAAAATTAGAAAAAGAGAAGGAGAAAGAACAGAGCCCTGGGGTACACCTGCGGTCAATTTGTGCTCATTGGATGAGAACCCATCTATAACGACTCGAATAGTGCGATCTCTGAGAAAGCTCGAAATGAATTCGAACGAAGCCATTACCGACACCAAATGCGACAAGCTTTGATAGTAGTGCACCGTGGGCAGACCCTATCAAATGCCTTGGAGATATCCAGAGCCACAACCTTACTCTCAACAAACTGGTGGATTGAGCGACTTCAAAGTTCCGACAGAAGTGCCATGAGGTCAACCGTAGAGCAATTTCTGCGAAACCCATACTGTTGGTCGCTAAGAAGGTCATTAGACTCTAAATACCTCACAAAATGGTGATTAACCATGCTCTCCATGACCCAAGAGGGAGCGAAGCATATCGCAATTGGCCGATAATTCGCAGAGTTGCTTGTCTCACCCTTCTTTGGTATTGGCTGAACATTCGCAACCTTCCAATGCGCCGGGAAAACTTCCGCACGGTAGGCAAGATTGAAAAGGTTGCCTAATGGACGAGCGAGCATCGAAGAACATTTGTGTAAGACAAGTGTTGATATGACATCCGGGCCCGGGGATTTATTTACGTCTAGATTTTCAAGAACCCTTTTAACTCCACGAGTAGGAAAAAATATTTGGGGCATGATGCCAGATACATTTTCGATTGAGGGGAGTGGTTGATTGCTATTCGGCAGGAAAGAGTTCCCTGCAAATATATCAGCCAACAGGTTAGCCTTATCAACCGGGTCAGTGAACGTTTGATCATTTTTAACAAGAGTTGGAATAGATAGAGAACTACCCTTTACTCTTTTCACGAACGACCAAAAGCTCTTGCTATTTCAGTTAAAAGTTATACAGTTTGGAAGTCGAAAAATTTGAAAAAAGTTGAGTTCTTGCAGTTTTTGGTCAAAAAATATTTTCATTGATTAGTCTTTATTGAAAAAAGTTACTTAGGTTAGGTAAGGTTAGGTTTAAATGGGAGTCTGCCATCAGACTCACATAGACGTTTTCGTCCATTGTGATACCACAGGAACAGAACAAGGAAGATGTCTTCTAGTTCTTACCGTTGAACCATCCAGATCGCCCAATAACATGCGAATGTTCACATCCGCCAAATCAGACAGGTTCTCAAAGAAATGAGAGAGAAATGAGATCTCCTTCTGACTGCTAGTGCGGGACACACAGGTGTTCTATAGTCTCTTCTTCTTCGATGTCTTCATAGCTACTACAAAAGTTATTGCTGGCAACCTTCAGTCTGTCAGCATGTTTTCCGAATAGACAGTGACCTGTCATGACGGACACAGTGACTGAGAAGTCTATTCTAGCCAATGACAGCAAAGCAGCAGACCTCTTCAAGACTACATTAGGCCACATAGTTTTGGAATGCTCACACCCCCCTCTTTGTGACTATCTATCATTTGTTGTCCTTCGGGCCTGGTCCGGAAAACTTAGCTTACATGTCGCTAGAGGCATACCCACAGATCCCAGTATCCTTGTCTCGGAAAGCGGATGAGCTTTACAATTCCCTGGGTTACCACTGTTGTCTGCCACTCAGAACAGGTGAATTTTGAACAGTTCAGCCATCTCGTTGAGAGATCTGCGACAGTCGAGAGTGGTTTTTGTGTTTAGAAATACGTTCTCCAGGGATTTAATGGCTGCCTGGCGGTCTGAGAAGATATTTATGCCAATCGTCGTAATGTCATTATATCTTAGCTATCCCACCACTTCCTTAATTGCAAGGATCTCCGCCTGATACACTTTGCAGTGGTCGATATGACCAGTTCTAGATCTTTGGAGTACAAATACACCATCCGTAATGAAGACTATGTAACTTCTTTTACATAATTCCAATCGGTTCTATCAGGAATAGTGGTACAGTACTTTTATCAAAAAACGGCTCAGGTAGGTTGTAATCAACACTGCCTGGAACATCGTATATTTTATTAAGGCTAACACACTGTCCGTAGCCGCCACATGATCAAATTGAAAGCTCCCTTAGCTTCACGACAATGGTCGCAGCAATTTGTCCAACCAAAATGTCTAGAGGCATTAGATATAGCATTAAATTCAATGCATCAGATGGTGACGTCCTCAGTGCGGGTGTGATGCACAAACAAGCCATCCTATGGATCCAGTTGAGTATTGAACAGTAGGTGGGCTTTTGAAGCGCTGTCAACCATACCACCATACCACAAAGCATTATAGTATATATATACCTGTATATACCCAATGCATGACGCCCGGTCTGAAGCCCCTTTTTTGCCTTTCTTGCGCTTTCCAAAATGTTGGATTTGAAGTTCAATCTCCTGTCCAACAAAACACCGAGGGATTTTGCGATTTCTGCAGATGGAACATTCTCTTCGCACAAGAAGATAGGTGCCACTGTAGGCACTTGTATCTGCTGCTGAAAAGAACTGCTTCTGTTCGGATTTATATCTAGACCACTTTCGGTAGGCCACTTCTCTTAGAACTCTGGGAAACTTTCCCCTAACCGCAATTGCAATGTCATCAAAATACGCGACCACTTTTACACCCCTTTCTTCCAGAGACAATAATATATTGTTAATGGCTATATTACAAAGTAGAGGAGACAGTTCACCTCTTTAAGGAACTCCTCTGCAGACCCATCTTTTTAGATTCACAGATCCCAGAGCCTGGCGTAGGTTGTTGCTATACCACACAATGTGTTGAGGGTTATCATCGCTAATTATTCTGAGCTGACGAATATTCGTGATAATAACTCTATTTCTTCTCCTTTATCGAGCAACAATGAAAATTATAATACGCTGTACCATAGAAGCGGAATAAAATCTAAAAGGATGTGGGCTAAGTATTAGTCTCGCTACATTTAAACTCGTTATTCAATTAGTTTTAAGCCATCTGCAAGTGTCAGTTCATAAAGTGAGCGTATAGTTTATACATAAATAGAATGAATGAAGGCATGTTCCGTATTCAGTATACAGTATTACAATGTAAACTGAGCTTTCCATATAATCTAGGGCTCAGTTCAGCCGAACTTAATGCCAGTGTTTTTTTTCTATAAATGTCGCTTAATCACATTCTTTAGAAAACTCATATGAAGCTACAGCATGCATGAGAAATTCTTTTTCCAATTTTATGTTGTCGGGTGACACAATAAAATAGCGATTAAAAATTCCGGCTTTCCTTCGCACGCGGCAAGTGCCTTAACAACTTTGCTCTGTTATTTAAGGAAAATAAATAAACACCATGAAAACACATAAAAACTTCACTGCATCCTGGAATAATAAGAATGAAATTGGGAGAGAGAGAGAGAGAGGGCGCGAGGAAAACGAATGAAGCAACTGTGACAAAAGGACTGCGCTGAAGAGTTAAGCTGCCCTCAGGGTTAACTAAGTTTGTTGCATGATTTTGTAGAGTTGGATGAACATTGTTCATGTCAAAAAATAGCAACAGATGTTCCCTCCCCACAATGCGAGAACATTTCAAAGGACAAAAAGAGGAAAATCTACACTAAAGTTTCTTCTGAAATTAATGCAATTAAGCGCCATCATCATAAATTTCTGCAAGAAAAAAACAAAAACTACAGAGACAAAGTTCACAGTGAATGCAAGAAGTAAAAACTTTAATAAGTGAAATTAGTGCACAATGAAATTTTAAGTCAATGGTTGTGATGAATTTGTATATTACTGTAATGGATTACTTTAATTAGTGACATTAGTCACCAAGTAGCTAAGCGAATAAGAAGTCAAACAAATTCCATTCAACAGTTATTAACAATTTCTAAGGAAAAAGAGAAGAAGATGAAAAAATCTCATAATTCAAGAGAGGCCAATTAAATGCCACAGTGATCACAAGAGCCTAGAACAGTTTCAGAGTTGAGGCAAATGATTCCAAATAAACTTAAGTCTCGAACATTAACTTTAAAATGAACTATTATTCAATGAAGGATATAAAGTTCGGTCTTTCCATAAAATCTTTCAATGCTGTAAAAGAATCCAAGATTTTGTGAGTTTTCGATAAAAAAAAAAGTAAGGAAGGTCTAAAGTTGGGCCCACCTTTTGATACATTACTCCACATTGGGTATGCAGGCTAAGTCCTTATTCTTAAAATTTGATTCATTTGAGATGTATAATTTCGTCCAAATTATAGAGTGCAGTCATAGGGGAAATCACTGTACAAAATTTTGAGAAAATTGTTGAAAAATTAGCTTACAAAGAACTTGAATGTAAATTTGAACCGACAATGTCGAGTGTTATAAGATAATCCTTCGCGCCAAACTTCATAAGAATCGCTTAAAAAACGGCCACATGAGAATGATATGACTTGGTGGATAATGAGTATGCTTATTAGGCTGCGTCGATTATTTTTTAAATCGTATAGTAAAAACAAAAACAACTCCCTTGCTATGGATTCTTGTGGTTGGCAGGATTCTGTGGCGACTTGAAACCCAGGGGCACGGTATGCGCTTTTGCTGATAACCTAGTTATTCTTGTCACAGGAAAGTTTCTATAAACCCTTTCTGGTGTTCTATATACGGCTCTTGGGGCCACTGCTTATTGGTCTACTGGGTGTCTAGCGGTTAACACCAGGAAGACTGAGTTAGTGTTGTTAACGAGGAAGAGAAAGGCGCTTGAGTTCTGACTGCCGAGGTTACAGGGAACAAATTTGAGACTACCTTAGTCGGCTAGATTTCTTGGGGTTATTCTGGATAGTAAGTTGAATTCGTGCTTGAACAGGGAATCTAAGATACGGAAGGCTTTCGCTGCTCTATATTCGTAACACACGCTCGTTGGCAATAGATGGGGTCTGCGGCCGGTTCTGACGTATGGATGCCACGTCTGGTTGCTGGTGACTGAGTACGCATCGCATGTGCGGGACCTGGATAGGGTGAATAGGGTGGCTTTGAGACTTATAAGTGGCGTTATGAGTATTACTGCGACCAGGTCCTTGTAAGTGTTGCTAGGTATACAACCAATTGACCTATATGCCAGGGAATCGGACGGAGAGGACACTGTTAAGGGTGTCACAACTTGGTCAGCTTTGGAGTTTGCCGGCCAGACATACAGGTATACTAGACGTGGGTATATATGAGTAGTAAACTGACTACCTGGCGAGAGTGCATATGTGGACAACAGGTTGCATGTGCTAATTCCTACCTTGGCGCAGTTGCAGAAAGGGCGGTTAAGACTTGGGGATCTTAATATCTTTACATATGGATCAAAGATAAATGCTGAAACCGGTAGTGGAATCCACTGCGCGGAACTACGATTGGATGACTCTCATCTTTGCTACTATCATGGCTGTGGAGTTAGTGCTATCAGGGAACACCAACCGGTCGGATATTTGGATATTCAGCAACAGTTACTACTGCCGGTGACCGACCTATGATGGCGATGTCGTCGGCATAGGCGAGTAGTATATGTTCTCATGTGATTAGTGTGCCATATCTATTCACATCTGCATCTCGTCTGATCTTCCCCAGCACGATATTTCAATCGTCGGGTATGCGTTCCTCTATCCAGATTGCGCAGATAAGCTGATGCAAACGCCTTATTAGTATTAGGTATTAAATAGTTAAGTGTGTAACCCGTCGTCTTTTGTTGCCTTATTGTTCTTTAGTCGGGTCACTGCTACTTGGACCTCATTCTGACCTCGGATTGATCGTGCATCTAACACTGGATGGAAAAGCTGGATGAATGCCTTCCATCTATCACAACGTGATGAACTTGGTTTCTCGTGTTTTGATCGGGTGACAGCCATGTGGCTTAACGAATATTTTTGTGTTGAAATCTGGTGCTACTAACCACCATGTTTTTTGCCGCGGCGAAATCTATCCGCCTCAACCCACTATTGGACGTTTTTTCGTGGAGCCTAAACTTTCCAACTGTTGCACCAAAAATGTCTTCCTTCCCTATCTTTGTATTAAGATCTCCCAGAACGATTTTGATATCATGGACGGAGGAGCCGTCATATTCTCTCTCTAGGCGCTCGTAGAAAATATCCTTGATCTGCTCGTCCTTATCTTCCGTCGGGGAATAGGCACAAATAAGGCTGATGTTGAAGAATTTGGCTTTTATGCTGATTGTGGCTAGCCTCTCATCCACCGGAGTAAAGCTTGCGACAAAGTGTTTCAGTCTCCGACTAACCACAAATCAACTGGCACATTCATGCCTCGTGTTATGGCAGCTTTAGTAAACTTCGGCACCGGTTGTTGTTGTTGTGACTCCATTCCCAGTCCATCGCACTTCCTGTAAGGCGGTAATATCTGCCTTGTACTTCTTTAGTATATCCGCCAGCGCATATAATGCATCTTCTCAATAGAGAGTGCGGACATCCCAGGTGCAGATCCGCAAATCGTGGTCCTTTTTCTTGTATGTGTGGGTCGTCAACGTTAGGGGGGATCGTTTTTATTCCCCATAAATGTCGCCAAACAACTTTAAAAGGCTTATAAAGGGTGATTTTTTTGAGGTTAGGATTTTCATGCATTAGTATTTGACAGATCACATGGGATTTCAGACATGGTGTCAAAGAGAAAGATGCTCAGTATGCTTTGACATTTCATCATGAATAGACTTACTAACGAGCAACGCTTGCAAATCATTGAATTTTATTACCAAAATCAGTGTTCGGTTCGAAATGTGTTCATTCACCGTAACGTTGCGTCCAACAGCATCTTTGAAAAAATACGGTCCAATGATTCCACCAGCGTACAAACCACACCAAACAGTGCATTTTTCGGGATGCATGGGCAGTTCTTGAACGGCTTCTGGTTCTTCACTCCAATGCGGCAATTTTGCTTATTTACGTAACCATTCAACCAGAAATGAGCCTCATCGCTGAACAAAATTTGTCAAAATTTGAACACATTTCGAACCGAACACTGATTTTGGTAATAAAATTCAATGATTTGCAAGCGTTGCTCGTTAGTAAGTCTATTCATGATGGAATGTCAAAGCATACTGAGCATCTTTCTCTTTGACACCATGTCTGAAATCCCACGTGATCTGTCAAATACTAATGCATGAAAATCCTAACCTCAAAAAAATCACCCTTTATGACCTGGAGAACCCAATTATTAGTTATTTCGCTACTAATGCAAAATGTATTCGCCATTTAACGACCAATGCCTGATTTAAACCCGATTTGTGCTATCAAAATTTTAGAATTCCATAACAAGCTAAATATTACTTCAATGAAAGAAAATGTTTGTCCCACGTATTTCACATTACATTTTTCTATGAATAAAAATTGACATTAATTCAAATTTCCTTATGAAGCACTTACCTTATAGTTCTTAAGACTCTAGTGTATAATGCACAAACATTTAAGATGGTTTGTAATGTAGACCGTTAATACATGACACTTACCTGAAAAAAAAGAATAAAAATTATTTTAATTAAAATCGCTAACATTCTCAACTAGAGAAGAATTTCCAGAACATGAAAGAAGAAGAAAAACAGAATCATACAAACTCTGTATATTGTAGTTCATATCAAGAAGCAAAATAAGCCAATCCGAATTTTTCCACCACCATGAATCTGTTTTATCCAAATTTCGTTGAAATCAGATAAAAACCAGTAAGAAAAGACACTCGTGGCTATAACAGCCTTAAAAGAGCATATCGGATGAAACATATATATGGAAGCTATGTCTTTTAATACCCTCCACAATAGGATAGGGGTATACTATCCGCTTGAAATTTTGCACAAATACTTCTTATTAGTGTAGGTCGGTTGGGATTGTAAATGAGCTGCCATATAAACCGATATGGGATCTTGACTTCTTGAGCCTCTAAAGGGCGCAAGTATTATCCGATTTGGCTGAAATTTTGCACAACGGCTTCTCTCATGACCTTTAACATACGTGTCGAATATGGCATGAATCGATTTATACTCTAATACAGCTCCCCTTTAAACCGATCTCTCTCTTTTACTTCTTCAGCCCCTAAAGTGCGCAATTCTTACTAGATTTGGCTGAAATTTTAAACAATGACTTTTGCTATGATCAACAATCCAATAACTTCCAATAACATAGCAATTCTTTTCTTTTATCCTTTGTTTGTTCTCAGCCACGGAAATGCTTAGTTGGGTGGGATATACGCATGTTTTTTGAACAATACGCCCATTGCACCCATATTCACAACTGCATATTTTCTCATCAATTATTACACTTGATGCACATTGTTCCTTTTCCCGGCACATGGAGTAACAAAATCACACACATCTCACTTCAAATTTTCCTCTATTGGTGTAAGAGTACAGTATATTCTTGTGAAATTAGAACACAAAAGATAGTCAGTTGGCAAAATTGACAATGAACAGCAAAAATTAAATGAGAAAATAACGAGGTTGACATAAACAATTCGAAATTCAGCAACCTAGCTGCTGACTTCGCTGCTCTAAATGTAAAAAATGGTGTGCTCCTTGGCTACAATTGGACTGAATAGAATTTTCTATAAGAGGTTGGGTTTTCTCAACTATAGTGCGTCGTATATCCAAGGATGGATTTTCGAGAGTATAGTCTCACTGGGCAGTCAGGTGGCAGTGCCTCTTAATTAAAAACTGAGTGCTAATGCGCCTGATTCCAGGTTAGGGGCGGCTGGAAGCGAGGGTCGAATCTTGGAGCAAGCGGCTCGCCACAACTGGGAATACATGTGCAATCCCACAAAACCCATGTGGTTGGTGCGCTGGGCCAGTAACCCGCTCCCGGAAAACTATGAGAAACAAACGAATAGTAAAACAGGACCCCCCCAACGTTGACGACCCACGCAAACAAAAAAAGGACCATGATTTGCGGATATGCGCCTGGGATGTCCGCACTCTCTATAGAGAAGGTGAAGTATACGCGCTGGCGGATGTATTAGAGGAGTACAATGCAGATATTACCGCCTTACAGGAAGTGCGATGGACTGGGAATGGCGTCAGCGTCACAACACCAAACGGTGACGAACTATACTATAGCTGCCACAACACGAGGCATGAATTTGGCTGTGGATTTGTGTTTAGTCGGAGACTGAAACATCTTGTCTCCAGCTTTACTCCGGTGGATGAGAAGCTAGCCACAATCCGCCAAGTTCTTCAACATCAGCCTTACTTGTGTCCATGTCCAGACAGAAGACAAAGACGATCAGACCAAGGATATTTTCTACGAGAGCCTAGAGAGAGAATATGATCGCTGACCCGCCCATGATGTTATAATTGTTCTGGGAGATTTTAATGCGAAGATAGGCAAAGATGAAATCTTTGGGCCAACAGTCGGAAAGTTTAACCTCCACAAGATAACGTCCAGTAATGGGTTGAGACTGATAGATTTCGCCATGACAAAAAAACATGGTACTCGTGGTTAATAACACCAGATTTTAACCGATTTAACCGATCACCTTGAAATATTCATAGGTTGTGAAATCCTAAAAATCACTTGGTAATGCGATTAGTTCGAAATTTTTTGCACTCTAACAATCAGCAAAACAAAACATGGTTTCTATTGTTGGGGACAGTTGCCGTGGGTACAGCCCAAAACCCGCCAAATGGATATATAGACCAACCTCGACAATATGTGTTTGGGGAGCCGCCCTACCCCAAAATACCTCCCTATTATATAAAAGCTATTTGGGGTGGAAATTTATTGATTTTCGGGACAAAGACCTGAGGGTCCACCCCACCTTTAAACACAACTTATTTATCGATCATGCCACGAAATGTTTCTGAAAGTAGAGCACGAATCTTATACATATTTACTTTGATGACCAAGTGACCACCCCCGAAATACCCCCTAAACCCCAAATATTGGTTGCCCAAAAAGTAATTGCGGATTTTTCATATAGTCGGCGTTGACAAATTTTTTCACAGCTTGTGACTCTGTAATTGCATTCTTTATTCTGTCAGTTATCAGCTGTTACTTTTAGCTTGCTTTAGAAAAAGAGTGTTAAAAAAGTATATTTGATTAAAGTTCATTCTAAGTTTTATTAAAAATGCATTTACTTTCTTTTAAAAAATCCGCAACTACTTTTTGGGCAACCCAATATTTACCAATACAGTAATATGGGACTCAAAAAAAGGCATTTGAGCGAAGAGTAAAAATTTGCCCAGAAACCGAGCAGGGCAAACTTTTCATACATCAATGAGCTCTTTCCGATTCAAGTTGAGTTTATCAACGATAAGGGGTCATTTTTATAGCCGAGTCCGTACAGTGTGCCGCAATGCGACACCTCTTTGGAAGAATTTTTTTATATGACCATGTATGGTATGGTACCTCGCATATGTCGCAAGCATCAAGAGGGACTAACGACCGCTTTAAATTTTGTCCGAAGTTCCGCCAGGATTCGAACGCAGGCGTTCAGCGTCATAGGCAAACATAGGCTACAGTAGCATAATATCCACATTCAGGGCGAAATGTCCCCACCCTAAATAGATATTAGAGAGTTAAAGAAGGCGCAGCGGAGCGGGGCCTGTACAGCTAGTATTTATATATAAGCGGATACTCAATTTCTAGAGAGCATCCTTAATAAAAGACGATATGCCGGAAGTGAACCTAATATAGGCCAATCTTTTTCAGTTTCATCATAATTTGAAGGCGCTAGTTGTAAAATGAAACCTATTGTTCCCGTTAACGTACCATTAATTTTAAGTTAGTTTTCCATGCTTTTATTTACCTGTCACTCTTGCTTGCTTTTTTCTCTATGGTTTTTCCAAATATTCACATTAATGAACACGTAGCGTAAAAATAAAGTCCGATAAAACGGACATTATGCACTAATGGGTTAAAGCGTTCATAAATTTGTTTAGGCTTCTTAAACGGAATATGTTTTTGGGAAACCGACTTTTACAATATTCTATATTTACGCTATAATTTCGATTACCTAATACCGTGCTTGCAAGCAACACTGTAGAGACTATTCATCCATGTATTGTACTCATACAATATGTAGTCTACCAACCCTGTTTTGCATAGATACTCGAATACGTACTCATTCTAGCGTATCATTGTTTACGTTCCGCAATCTAGCGAATGCATAATTTCTGCATATACTCGTTCATACATATTTCCTTTTCGTATATACTGACTTGCTGACTTCAATAACAATGGCGGTCGTATTAATGTTGGCTACAAAATGACAGTGACATCTACCATTGTCTAAGGAACTCAAATGAAAGAGGAATAACAGGTTGCAACAAAAAAAATTGTTTTTTTGGAAATTTACCCACGACTATCTCATCGCAGAAGAGGTATTGACACTCTGAAATAAATGAATGATGTACGATTAAAGTTAAAAGTGAATAACAACGAATGCGCTATATCTCTTCCCAGGATTAAGAGATCGGTCTCGGTGCTAAGAAGTTTGAAAGCTTTCTCAGTCTACCCTCCGCATCTTTCCCGTCTTGCAATTTCGAAGCAAGGTTCCTTTTTATACCCATTCCCGACAACGGAAGTTATTTTTGTCGTCTCTGAGATCATTCCGACCCTGACGATTCTTAGATCGAGCTCTAAAAATCTGGCTGCTTCAACTGTATTGGTCCATAGTGCCTCTGCAGTAAGATTCGTTGGTTTTGTTGGACATCTAAATAGGGAATTGCTGGCATGGGGTGTAGTGCAGCACTCAGGACTGACATTTGTAATAGTATTTCGTTTATCCTTGAAAGATATGAGTTTAGTCTGGACAAAAGTAGTTTTGGTCGTCCTAGGCAGATCTTTCTCGTCAACAGCAATGGGTGGTGGGCGCCCACCAAGAACTATATACGGTCGGTATAATAAGATCGCACTGGTTACTACATCTTTGTGGACATCCAGTTGACCCGCTTTGTTTGAGGAAGTTGTCAGCGGAACTGTGAAGTATCGGCGGATTGCATTCTTAAGCACCCAGATATTTTTCTTCGTTTTTGTTGGAGGGGAGTGGTGTGCAAGCCCGGTGAGTTGGAAGTTCGAGTGGCTATCCCGATGTTCACTGTGTCCCTAAGTCTAAGTACCTAAGTTTTCTAGTGTAGAGGAATTGACGATATCCTGTGATGATCCTTAGTGTCGCTCTCTGATATAGGGGCCGCATAGTTTACCCTCGGTCGCCATATCGTTGTATAGGTCGTCAACAGGATTTCCTTGTCCATCCCCGGGAGCTGCCGGCCAAAGATTTTAGGACTCTCTTCTTGTTCCCTGCCCTTGCACAGATCGTAGTAGCTTGGCCGACATGGTAAGGTAGTTATCGAAGGTTACTCCCAAGATTTTTGGGTGCCTCACTGTTGGGATCGTCCATCGACCTATATCTCAAGCTTTATGATGTAATCAGTTGTCCAGGTGAAGAATAATGTTGATGATTTGGTGGGGGAGATTTTTAGGTAGGTTAGTTTAAGTGGCATTCTGCCATCAGACTCACTTAGACGTTGTCGTCCATTGTGATACCTCAGGAACAGAAGAAGGAAGATGCCTTTCAGTTCCTTCCGTTGAACCATCCAGATTGCTTTCAAAAGCCCAATAACATGCGAATATTCACATCCACTAAATCAGACAGGTTCTCAAAGAAATGAGAACCTAAAGTGGAACTCCTTCTGACTGCTAGTGCGGGACACATACACAGAAGGTGATCTATAGTCACTTCTTCTTCGATTTCCTCATAGTGGAATAAGGTGGACTAGAATCCGCGACCTCTTTTCAACCTAATATTCCAAAACACAACTTTTGCAAGTTGACATCTAATATAACCATTGCCATCACTTTGCAGTCCTGTGCATTATTGCTTTAAAATCATATTGCAGCTGCCTGACATGTGCTAGCAGATCTGCGTAAAGATGCATATGTAAATATGGGAATGCCCATAGGACTTCTGAATGGAATAACTTCATATGTGCTTATGCTGCATAGAATGCAACAGGAGATACAACATCACTCGGTGGCAAGACTATTGCACAATATCGAATATGTTGAGCTGAAAGTAAATTTCCACAAGTTTACAAAAAGTAAAAAAAAAATGTTAGTAGAAGAGCAAAAAAATTAACAATTAAACCGGATTGAATTTTTTCTTCGTTTGTTCCCACGCCACTCACAGTCGCCCCTGCCGACCGAGAGGCCACCACCCATTACGTATGGCTGCGTACACCTCATAGTCCGAACTATGGAGGGTTAGAAGAGGGTTAGGGTAATACTGGATGCAGAAATTTCATAGCCAGTTAAATACTAGAGTTAGATCAACATGTACATTATGTTTAAAGAACAAGTGGCAACTTCAAACAACAACAACATACTACAGACGAAGGATAGAATTCTTTATCACATGAATAGGACCGGTGAAGGATAACTACTATACCATCTATTATATAAAAATGAAATTGTTGCGCTTTGTTTGTTTATTTGTTTGTTAGTTTGTTTATCTGTTCCGTATGGACCCAAAAACATCTGATCCGATTTTTGTGAAATTTTCACAGATGGTAGAGTTTGAGCCCCCTGGGGGACGCCCCATCCCAAAACCCACCCGCACGGACATGTTTAACGATTGAGACAATATGGGTATCAAATGAAAGGTATTTGAGAGTAGAGTACGAATTTGGTATACAAATTTCGCCCAAAGTGCTCATGGGGGTCCGCCACCCTCCAAATACCCCCTAATAGGACTCTTTCACCGCTTTGGGCAATATGGGTATCAAATGAAAGGTATTTAAAAGTTGAGTACAAATCTGACATACAAATGTATTCCTTGGTATCTGAGAGGCATCCCACCCCCCAAAAAAACCCCCGCATGGACATGTTTACCGATTGGGAGAATATGGGTATCAAACGAAAGGTATGTAAGAGTATAGTACGAATTTGTTATACAAATTTCGGCCAAAGAGTTCGAGGGGGTCCCCCAGCCCTCAAAAAATCCCCCAACAGGACTCTCACCACTTTGGGCAATATAGGTATCATATGAAAGTTATTTAAAAGTAGAGTAAGAATTTGATATAAAAATGTATTCCTTGGTATCTGAGGCGCCCCCCAACCCCCCCAAAACGCCCCAGCAAGGCTTATTTACCAATTGGGATAGTATGGATAACAAATGAAAGGTGTTTGGAGTTTGAGTACTCCTCTGTTATATGAATTTGGTGAAAAGGGGGTCTACGGGGCCTCCCCAACCCTAATAACCCCTTGAAGGGGCATGAATGTCCAACGTCATAATATAAGTATCAAATGAAAGGTCTTTGGGAGTTAACTACGAATCTGGAAAACATGTTTGGGATAGAGTCTGGGACCGGCCCAGCCCCTAAAAAATTCAGTAGAATTCGAATCTAATGTTGATATAAGGATTCAAGAATCTGGGTCACATCCAGCCGTCCTGTCGTTCAATAGGACATTTATATCGCGACAATAAAGGACTGAAATATACTGCCTCTTGCGTCCTAGCGTCGGGGGGAGCAAACATCTCCTCCCAATAAAAGCAACACCAAACTGTCATGTAGGACGACCGAGAATATAATGTACTCATTTCGAAGAATGTGTACTGCTCAGTATAGAAAAGGACAGCAATAAAAAATCTTTGGTATTAGTTACCTTTTTACCCTCAAATTGGGATAGAGACAGGAAGACTTACGGATCTTTAAAAAAGTGGTATGCCAAGTGGCAGCTTTAAAATATGATTTTGAATGTAGATAACCAAAACAAAAAAAAAGAGTTATTGTAGACCTGAACGAGACCCGTTTCCCTGAATATCTTGAAAGCCACCTTCAAAATCCTTGAAATAATAGGGCCAAACAAAATCGTGCTCTAGCACGATGCTGATATTATTTCAGGCTCCGCCCCCCTAAACTGCTTTCAAACCGGCCATGTTCGCCTACTATGGCAATAAATAATAGGGATTTGATAGTAGAAAACGAATTTTGTGGCCAAGTATTTGGGGGTCGTCTCACCCCATAAACTTCCCTTAAACCAATGGCTATTGGGGCTCAAATAAAAGAAATGTGAGAGTAGAGCACGATGCTGATATTTTTCAGGGTTAAGTGCGTGGGTGGCCACCACAACCCTTAAGTGGATACCCTTAAAGTGGTCACATTTGTGGATTATAACAATAAGGGGCTTAAATCTGATGACTGTTTTATGGCCAAGGGACGCCTCACCTAAACTCCCCCTAAACCACACATATATACCGACTATAGCAATTTGTTGCTGGAATGTAATTTTTGGAATTTGATATCCACTTCCCACTTTCAGAGCAAAGGGTTTGGCTACCCCCATCCAACCCCAAAACCAAGAGAATGAAGTAGATCTAATATCCCAACTAAATATAATGGGCGGACCTTACCTCACCTTATTTTCAAAAACTCCAGATCTCGGAGATGGGTGGAGCAATTTAAAACTCAGTTTGTTTAGAATTACTCAAAAAGAGAAATTAGGTAGCCTTATTTAGGGTAGGATACATATGGGGCCGCACCATATGCAAAGCTCGCTAAATGGAAATACAAACCAAATTAAAGGCATTTGGGAGTAGAGCACCAATATAATTTCCACATTGGGGCGAAATATCTGAAAGGCCTTACCAGTATCCCCAAACAGGACTTTCCTGACTGTGCCAGTATAGAGCTCATATAAAATAAGAGAGTGAAACAAGTAAAAGCGTGCTAAGATCGGCCGGGCCGAATCTTATATACCCTCCACCATGGATCGCATTTGTCGAGTTCTTTTCGCGGCATCTCTACTTAGGCAGAAAAGGACATAAGAAAAGATTTGCTTTGCTATTAGAGCGATGTCAAGATATGGTCCGGTTTGGACCACAATTAAATTATATGTTGGAGACCTGTGTATAATGTCAGCCAAGCTTAAGAAGTCAAGATCCCAGATCGGTTTATATGGCAGCTATATCAGGTTATGAACCGACTTGAACCATACTTGGCACAGTTGTTGGATATCATAACAAACAACAATCGGATGAGAATTGCGCCATCTAGAAGCTCAAAAATTCAAGACCCAAGATCGGTTTATATGGCAGCTATATCAGGTAATAGACCGATTTGACCCATACCCAGACCCAGAGAACTGCCATCACTAACCTTGGTTAACCCGAAGCCTTTGGGGACGACGCATTGCGAGTTAAGGGCGTGGGGATGCGCATACAACCCTGTGGAACGGCGAAACGGTTGGTAGGACGGCAAAAATCCTTTGTGGGATCCAGATCGTAAGAAGACGAGGCTATTACGCAAAGAAAGTAAGAAGGAGGTCAGTATAGCTATTGGTATTATAACGGGATATATAGGACTACGATCTCACTTATGGAAAATCGGTGCGGCAAGTGAGAGCATGTGTAGGGCATGCGGGGAAGATGATGAGGCGATGGAGCATTTCTTCTGTCATTGCCCGGCTTTCGCGTCTAACAGATACCTGCACTTAGGTGGGGACACCATAAAATGGGTGTATACTAATTTCGTCATTCTGTTTGTAACACCTCGATATATGCGCCTGAGACCCCATAAAGTATATATATTCTTGATCGCCATGACATTTTAAGTCGATCTAGCCATGTCCGTCCGTCTGTCTGTCGAAAGCACGCAAACTTTCGAAGGAGTAAGGCTAGGCGCTTAAAATTTTGCACAAACACTTTTTATTAGTGTAGGTCGGCTGGGATTGTCAAGGGGCCAAATCGGTCCATGTGTTGATATAGCTGCCATATAAACCGATCTTGGGTCTTGACGTCTTGAGCTTCTAGATGCGGCAATTCCAGTCCGATTTGACTAAAATTTTGCACGTGGTGTTTTAGTATCACTTCCAACCACTGTGCAATCGGAAGATCGGTTTATATGGGAGCTATATCAGGTTATAGACCGATTTGGACCGTACTCGGCACAGTTATTGGAAGTTAAAATGAAACACCACATGCTAAATTTAAACGAAATCCGACAAAAACTGCGGCTGGTAAGGGCTCAAGAAGTCAAATCGGGAGATCTTATATCGGAACTATATCTAAATCTGAACACTGTGCTATGTATGGTTCAAATCGGTTCATAACTTAGTATAGCTGCCATATAAACCGATCATGGATCTTGAATTCTTGAGCAGCTAGAGGGCGCAGTTCTAATCCGAGTGGGCCGAAATTTTGCATGAACCGTTTCCTTATGACTTTCAACAACTGTGTTTAGTATGGCGCAAATCGGGACATAAACTGATGTAGCTACCGTATAAACCGATCTGGGATCTTGACTTCTTGAGCCTCTAGAGGGCGCAATTTTCATCCGATTCGGTAGAAATTTGGTACGATGGCTTCTACCATGACCTTTAACATACGTCTCCAATATGGTCTGAATCGATCTATAGCTTGATATAGCTCCCAAATAAACCGATCTCCCGATTTTGCTTCTTGAGCTTCTTCAAGGCGCAATTCTTATTAGAATGGACTGAAATATTATACAATGACCTCTACATTGTTCAGCATTCAATTCGTTTGTGGTCCGAATCGGACTAACTTGGTATAGCTCCAATAGCATAATAGTTCTTATTCACTATTCTTTGTTGGCCTAAAAAGAGATACCACGGAAAGAACTCGACAAATTCTATCCATGGTGGACGGTATATAAGTTTAGGCCCGGCCGAACTTAGCACTTACTTGTTATACCCACAACCGAAGGATGGGGGTATATTCATTTTGTCATTCCGCTTGCAACACATGGAAATATCTATTTCCGACCCTATACAGTATATATATGTATATATATTCTTGATCAGCGTAAAAATCTAAGACGATTTAGCCATGTCCGTCCGTCTGTCAGTCTGTCTGTTGAAATCACGCTACAGTCTTTAAAAATAGAGATATTGAACTGAAACTTTGCACATATTCTTTTTTATCCATAAGCAGGTTCGAAGATGGGCTATATCGGACTATATCTTGATAAAGCCCCCATATAGAACGATCTGCTGATTTAGGATCTTAGGCCAATAAAAGCCACATTTATTATCCGATTTTGCTTAAATTTGGGACAGTGAGTTGTGTTAGGTCCTTCGCCATCATTCGTCAATTTGGCCCAGATCGGTCCAGATTTGGAAATAGTTGCCATATAGACCGATCCTCCGATTAAGGATCCTAGGCCCATAAAACCCACGTTTATTGTCCGATGACGCTGAAATTTGGGACAGTGAGTTGTGTTAGGCCCTTCGACAACCTTCGTTAATTTGGCCCGGATCGGTCCAGATTTGGTTGTAGCTGCGATATAGACCGATTCTCTGATGTAGGGTCTTAGGCCCATAAAAGCCACATTTATTATCCAGTTCCGTTGAAATTTGGGACAGTGAGTTGTGTTAGGCCCTTCGAAATGTTCCTTTAATTTGGCCCTGATCGGATCAGGTTTGGATATAGCTGCCATATAGACCGATCCGCCAATTTAGGGTCTTAGGCCAATAAAAGCCACATTTATTATCCGATTTCGCTGAAATTTGGGACAGTGAGTTGCGTTAGGTCCTTCGACATCCTTCGTCAATTTGGCACAGATCGGTTCAGATTTGGATATAGCTGCCATATAGACCGATCCTCCGATTTAGGGTCTTAGGCCAATAAAAGCCACATTTATTATTTGATTTTGCTGAAATTTGGGACAGTGACTTGTGTTAAGCCCTTTGACATTCTTCGTCAATTTGGCCCAGATCGTTCCAGATTTTGATATAGCTGCCATATAGACCGATCTTCCGATTTAGGGTCTTAGGCCCATAAAAGCCACATTTATTATCCGATTTCGCTGAAATTTGAGGCAGTGAGTTGCGTTAGGCCCTTTGACATTCTTCGTCAATTTGGCCCAGAGCAGTCCAGATTTGAATAAAGCTGCCATAGGGAACGATCTCGCGGTTTTAGGTTTTGGGGCCATAAAAAGCGCATTTATTGTCCGATGTCGCCGCAATTTGGGACAGTGAGGCCCATCGACATCCTTTTTCAATTTCACTCAGTTGATTGAATTGAACATTGACTTGTACTTATTACTATTTGATGCAAATCGGATCATATTTCGTTGTAAATGCTATGGGACATAAGGTATGCAATTTTCACCGGATTTGATGAAAGGTGGTTTACCGAAATGGTGGGTATCCGAAGTTCGGCCCGGCCGAACTTAACGCATTTTTACTTGTTTTAACTTATTTTTGTTAAAACAACGAGTATACTTTGGATGATTTCCATGTTACCTTGACCGTCCTACAAAATTTCCACATTAAAGGTCATATTCGAAGACATTACCTTAAGGATTGCCATATTGGTTTGAGTCATCCATTGAAGTTGCAGCAATATACTCATACTTGTATTCGCATCGTATTTGTTTTGTTTTTATAATTCAACATCCAAAAACATTTTACCATTTTCCCAATTATGATTCTGTCTGCGTGTACAAAGTAGCATTATTGTTATTTTTTTTGTAATAATATTTTGAAACATTCACAGGTACTTGCGTAACGAAAATATGACATTTCCCCAGTTGAACACGTAGCGTCGAACAAAAGCAAATGCATGTAAAATTATACAACAAGAAAAAGGGGGAAAAAATGTATTAACTTGACACAATATGTCATCTGCATTTGTTGGCATACGTGAACCACGTCCAATAAACTTTATGTGTTTGTATCTCAAACTTCACTTACTTGCGGAAAGTTTATGTCAAACATAAGAAAAGGTAAGACATTTTCTTTTGTTTCTTTTAACTGACTTAAAAGGAGGAATTATGCTTGAACAAGGAGAATAATCCAAAAAGAGATATGAAGTGGGAGTTGCATGTATTTATGTTGTTAGCTTCCTCCATATTCTTCAGCTGGCCAATTTATAGATGATACTCTACCAAAACTAATGTGGTTAATAAAAATGGAATATTATATTTGACCATTGTAATTACGAGAAATGTTGTAAATATTTTCAAATGGCCTTTAATTTAACCAATTCCCTAATTTGGAATCGATATAAGGTTTGAAAAGAATATATGAGGGTATATAGCTGAAAATAATTGGGCGTGTGTTTCTCGAACTTCTAGTGAAATTGAAAAAAATCCCCTGAAGTGCATTTACCATCATTTATCCTTTCTCGACTCTATAAACCTGTGATATCACGTTTTACATGTCATTCGAAATGGCATTACGCTTGACGAGCATCAGATTAGGAATGCAATTGACATACTTGTGTAACTTATTTCCTTGCGAATACTCCTATAAATTTCTACCGCCACGGAGTAAGCAATGTCAATGTATTGCAATACAATGCATCATTGCCCTGGCATATGTTTTAACATTTTTCGCAATGCCAAGGAATGTGTACGGAAGAATACATTTTCTTACGACATGTGCAACATTACCTAAAATCTACCAATGCTCACTGGGAAAGTGTACGCATTTTTTTTAGAAAATTTATAATACCGCCAAAATGAAAGCTTCTAGGAACAAAACAATGATGATCGAGAGACCGGTTTATATGGGAGCTTGGCACAATTGTTGGAAGTCGTTCAACCAAATCAGACAAAAATTGCGACTTGTAAGGACTCAAGAAGTCAAATCGGGAGATCGGTTTATATAAGAGCACAGTTGTTGAAAGTCGTAACGAAATATTGTACTATAGCAAAATCATAGCCAAATCGGACAAAAATTGCCCCTTGTAAGGGTTCAAGAAGTCAAATCGGCAGATGCGTTCATATGGGGGCTATATCAGATTATAGACTGATCTGGACCGTACTAAGCACAGTTGCTGGAAATTGCAACAGAACACCACATGCAACATTTCATCCAAATCGGGCAAAAATTGTGGCTTGTAAGGGCTCAAGAAGTCAAGTCGGGAGATCGGTTTATATGGGAGCCAAATCAGGTTATAGACCGATTAACAGTACTAGGCATGCTAAATTTCAGCCAAACCGGACAATAATAGCGCCCTTTAAGGACTCAAGAAGTCAAATATTCAGATCGGCTAAAATGGGAGCTATATCAGCTTATGCATAACGGTCATAACGGAACACCACATGCACGATTTCAGCCAAAGAGGACAAAAAATGGGGCTTGTAAGGAATCAAGAAATCAAATCGGCAGATCGGTTTATATGGGAACTGTATCAGGTTATATACCAACTCGGACCATACTTGACACAGTTATTGGAAGTCATTACAGAACATTATCTGCAAAATTTAAGCCAAATCGGACAAAACTTGCGGCTTCCAGGGGTTCAAGAAGTCAAATCAGGAGATCGGTTTATATGGGAGCTATATCAGGTTATAGACCGATTTGGACCGTATTTGGCATAGTTGTTGGAAGTCATAACGGAACACCACATGGACAATTTCAGCCAAAAAGCACAAAAAATGGGGCTTGTAAGGGCTCAAGAAGTCAAATCGGGAGATCGGTTTATATGGGAGCTATATCTAAATTTGAACCTTTATGGCCCATTTGCGATCCCCAAGGACCTACATCAATTGTCAGTAGTTGTGTAAAATTTCAAGCGGCTAGCTTTACGCGTTCGGATGCTATGGTGATTTTGATGGACGAAGGGACGGATGGACGGACGGTCACGGATATTTGCCATTTTTGGCAAATTTGGCCAATATCTTGGTTTATTTAATACTTAGGGCTCCAAATTGAATAGATTCGGAAAGAGCGTGGTCCATATTATATTTCCTGTAAACGGTTTCAGCCCACTTTTTCCCAGTTGGCCACAGTGGCCCATTATCTCTGCAAAATGGGGCATCATATATATAAATGACCAAAATTTGCCAAAAATTGCCAGTATCTTGGTTTCTTTAATACTTAGGGCTCCAAATTGAATAGATTCGGAAAGAGCGCGATCCATATTATATTTCCTGTAAACGGTTTCTGCCCACTATTTCCCAGTTGACCACAGTGTGACTATTTTTTCTTTTGAGTGATGAATTAAATTCGACATCCTTATTTCTTTTACGACTTGTATTTTATTTTGATTTTTATAACAATTTCATTTTTCGTCATATTTATGTTAGAATTTCTTTTTTTATATTAGAATTTTTGCATATTTGCACTTGGTTGTTATTACTTTTGTATAGGGTTGCCCAAAAAGTAATTGCGGATTTTTCGTATAGTCGGCGTTGACAAATTTTTTCACAGCTTGTGACTCTGTAATTGCATTCTTTCTTCTGTCAGTTATCAGCTGTTAATTTTAGCATGCTTTAGAAAAAAAGTGTAAAAAAAGTATATTTGATTAAAGTTTATTCAAAGTTTTATTAAAAATGCATTTACTTCATTTTTAAAAATCCGCATTTACTTTTTGGGCAACCCAATATTAGGATTTTCTGTATTAGGATTTTCTGTATTAGGATTTTCTGTACTAGAATTTTTTGTATTAGGTTTTCTGTATTATAATTTTAAATTTCACATATAGGTGGCGCTCTATCGTAGACGAATATTTCAAGGTGTTACAAACGAAATGACTAGATTAGTATACCCCCCTCCTATGGTGGTGGGTATAGTAATTGAATAAGGTAATGTTTTATTTGCAAAACTGTTATCGGTCATGGTAGTCAAATGACTGTCAGATGGGCATTTGGAGCGTATACGTGTTATAACTTATAATGTTGTGTATACGTTACGAAGAACCAATCTTATTAAACAGATTTATACCCACCACTAGAGTTTACACTCGTTTAGTGGTTATTCAATTGGAACTATAACGAAACCTGAAGATACATGTGGTTTAAATTATCAAAAACTAGTTGCTCTTGATGGTACAGCAACTAAATGTCAAAACCAATAATTTAACAATCTATAAAACGTACTTTTTGCATTTTTTCACAGCAGGAAAAATGCGTAAAGCATTTTTTTACTATTTCTTCGCAAAAAAAGTTTTTGCATTACGTATTTTGGGAATGGGCGAAAGTTTGTTGCAATGTGGCGAGAAAATTTTTGGTATAGTAAAAAAAAGTTTAGTATTTTTCCCGCAAAAGGAAAGTAAACAAATACGAACGAATGGGTGTAGCCTGTTAAAAACTTGCATAACCAGCAGCATGGGTGTTAAAATCGTAAACGCATTTGGTATGATATGTTGGTGGGGTCTAAGATAGGCTTAAAAAAAAAATTATGCACAAATGTAACATAAACAAGTAAAAATTAATGCTTTTTTAGGCCGGGCCGAACTTTGAATACCCACCACCTCGAGTATATATGTAAACCCCGCTTTCGTCAAAATCCGATGAAAATTGGATAACTTATGCACCTAACTTAGGCACGGACAATGAGTGGTCTTATAAATATAAGTCACTGTTGAATTTTGTATTTCAAATTACAACAAAATCGGTTAGTAAATAAAGCTTCAGACCCTTAACCGGCATATCGGTCTATATGACAGCTATATATATTCCCATCCAAACCATATTTGAGGCGGATATCGGGAGACCTAAAACTAACCACTGTTTTAAATTTCAGTTAAATCGGGTAATAAAGAGGGCTTTTAAGGGCTTCAGACCCTCTTTGGGCAGATCGGTCTATATGGCAGCTATATCTAAATATAGTCCGATCTGTACCATATTTGGGTAGGATGTTGAGAGGCTTAAAGCTGCGCACTATTTCAAATCCCAGCGAAATCGAAAAAAAACTTTCATGGGCTTCAGACCCTTTATTGGCAGGTCGCTTCGTATGGAAGCTGTATCTAAATATAGTCCGATGCAAACCACATTTGGGACGGACGTCGGGAGACCTAAAGCTAACCACTGTTTCAAATTTCACCGAAATTGTGTAATAAATAGAGCTTTTATGGGCATTAGACCCCTTTATCGGCAGATCGGTCAATATGGCAGTTATATCTAAATATAGTCCGATCTGTACCATATTTGGGGCGGATGTCGGGAGACCTAGAACTATCCACTATTTTAAATTTCAGAGAAATTGGGCAATAATTAAAGCTTTTATGGGCTTCACACCCTTTATCGGCAGATCGGTATATATGGCAGCTATATCTAAATATAGTCCGATCTAAACCATACCTAGGTCAGTTCTCAGGAGGCTTAAAATAACCCACTGTTTCAAATTTCAGAGAAATTGGGCATTAATTAAAGCTTTTATGGGCTTCAGACCCTTTATCGGCAGATCGGTCTATATGGCAGCTATATCTAAATATAGTCCGATCTGAACCATATTTGGGCCAGATGTCGGGAGACTTAGAACTATCCACTATTTTAAATTTCAGAGAAATTGGACATTAATTAAAGCTTTTATGGGCTTCAGACCCTTTATCGGTAGATCGGTCTATATGGCAGCTATATCTAAATATAGTCCGATCTGAACCATAATTGGGTCAGATATTGGTAGACCCAAATCTACTGTTTGTTTCAAATTTCAGCGCAATATAACCCTTTATCGGCAGATCGGTCTATATGGCAGCTATATCTAAATATAGTCCGATCCATATTTAGGTCCGAAATTGAGATGCCTGAAACTACTCACTGTTTTAAATTTCAACGAAATCGGTTAAAAAATAAAGCTTTTATGGGCTTCAGACCATTTATCGGGAGATCGGTCTATATGGCAGCTATATCTAAATATACAGGGTGGCTGATGAATATTGCTACAATGATGAATATTGCTACATTTTTTTTTCGGTGTATGGAATACATTTTTCTTTTATTCATGTTAAATTAAATTATTAAATTAATTATTAAATTATTATTAATTAAATTAATTAATTAATTAATTAAATTAATTATTAAATTATTATTATTAAATAGAAAAAAAGTTATTACATTTTTTTTTGGTAGCGGCTTTCATCAGCCACCCTGTAGTCCGATCTGATTCATACTTAGGTCAGATATCGGAAGGCTTAAAATAACCCACTGTTTCAAATTTCAGCGAAATTGGGCAATTAATAAAGACCTTTTATCGGCAGATCGGTCTATATGGCAGATATATCTAAATAAAGTCCGATCAGAACCATATTTGGGTCGGATGTCGGGAGGCCTAAAACTGCTTACTGTTTCAAATTTTGGATACAAAAATCATGCTTTTATGGGCATTAGACCCTTTATCGGAAAATCGGTCCATATAGTAGCTACAGCTGTCAAAAAAAGTATTCATCATTAGCAAAATTGATAATAAATTCACTTATTTTGGGTAATTGAAGAAAATTTAAAGTAAACAAATAATGCAGTTTTATGCAATAGTTTATTTTTCGTAATATGTTTTAAAATAAATTCAAAAAATAAATTTAATTAGCGCAAAAAATGCAATTTTATATAATAACACCAAAAACAGAACAAAAAAAGTATTCATCATTGATGTGCTATCATCAAAGTCAAATTCAAATATTATTTGGGAATCCCCCTTTTCTGTTTTATTTAGTAAAGGAGGCTTTGCCCTTGACAGCAAATATTTAATTTCATTGAAAATATAGTTTTTGTCAAAATGGGTCGTAAGCAAAATGAGGTTTCTGATGAGGTAAAAGTTTTGATAATAAAACACCACAGGAATGGTTTAACTCAAAAAAACTATCAGTGAAATATTAAATAGACCACGATCTACTATACAATCCATCATCAGAAAGTGGACAGAAACGAAAACTGTTGACAATAAACCAAGATCTGGTCGACCAAAAGCACTTTCAGTTGGAGATGTGCGTTGGCTAGTGCGGCAAGTTCAGAAAACTCCGAAGACAAATGCGACCATTCTTCGTAAAAACACTATGGAATATTTAGGGAAGGAAGTTACTACACAAACAATTCGAAATACACTCAAAAGGCATAGTTACAGAGGAAGAACTGCACGTAAGAAGCCCTTTATAAATAAAATAAACCGAGTGAAAAGGCTAAACTTCGCAAAAATGTATGTAAAACAGCCCGAATCATTTTGGAAAACAGTCATTTTTGCAGACGAGAGCAAGTTTAATCTTTTTGGGTGCGATGGAAAGGTCATAGTGTACAGAAAACCAAATACAGAGCTTGAAGAACGAAACACAGTTGCTACTGTAAAACATGGTGGAGGTGGTTTAATGGTTTGGGGGTGTATGGCGGCTTCAGGAGCGGGAAATCTTGAAATTATTAATGGAGTAATGGATCATAAGTATTACATTGACATTTTAAAGAGGAATTTAAAAGATAGTGCTGTAAAACTTGGGCTTGGTAATAACTTTCAATATTATCAAGATAATGACCCCAAACATTCTGCTTTAAATACCAAGATGTGGATGCTGTATAACTGCCCCAAAGTCATTAAAACTCCTCCTCAAAGTCCCGACTTGAACCCAATTGAACATCTTTGGGAACATCTCGAACGCAAATTGAGAACGCGCAATTTTTCGAGCAAGAGTCAAATGCAACAGGTGATAATGGAGGAATGGACTAATATAGACCAAAATATAACCGCTAAATTAGTCCAATCGATGTCAAACCGTTTAAAAGAGGTTATAAGACGCGGTGGTCGAATAACAAAGTATTAATTTTTTTAAATTATGTTATTTATTTTTTTGTTTTTTTGCAATGATGAATACTTTTTTTGTTTAATTTTTTGTGTTCAGCTGTAAAATGGCCCTTTTTGTTCCAATAAATACTATTTTTTTTTTTCTTTAAAAACAATGAAATTGTGTACATATATATCACACAAGCACTACTGCATCATTAGTTTAATATGTTTTTATTCCAATTGTCTTTTGTAGACTTATTAAAAAAAAAACATTGAATGATGAATACTTTTTTTGACCGCTGTATATCCAAATATGGTCCGATTTGGCCCGTTCAAGAAATTAACCGGCGTGCATCAAAAAGACGTATCTGTGCTACATTTAAGCTCAATATCTAATTTTTTTAAGGCTGTAAAGTGATTACAACAGACGGACGGACAGACACACGGACATAGTTAAATCGTCTTAGAATTTTACAACTATCCGAAATATATATACTTTATAGGATCGGAAACTGATATTTGGATGTGTTGCAAACGGAATGACTAAATGAATATACACCCTATCCTACGGTGGTGGGTATAAAAATAAGTGTTTAGAATTTTTATAAAAAGGGTTTAACTATTTTTTTGTTTTTTATCTATTTTATTATTTATATTATATTTATTTTATTTTGTTGTATTTTTTTTTTATTTTATTTTGTTTTATTTTATTTTATTTTTTTTTTATTTTATTTTATTTCATTTTATTTTATTTTATTTTATTTTATTTTATTTTATTTTATTTTATTTTTTATATTTTATTTTATTTCATTTTATTTTATTTTATTTTATTTTATTTTATTTTATTTTATTTTATTTTATTTTATTTTATTTTATTTTATTTTATTTTATTTTATTTTATTTTATTTTATTTTATTTTATTTTATTTTATTTTATTTTATTTTATTTTATTTTATTTTATTTTATTTTATTTTATTTTATTTTATTTTATTTTATTTTATTTTATTTTATTTTATTTTATTTTATTTTATTTTATTTTATTTTATTTTATTTTATTTTATTTTATTTTATTTTATTTTATTTTATTTTATTTTATTTTATTTTATTTTATTTTATTTTATTTTATTTTATTTTATTTTATTTTATTTTATTTTATTTTATTTTTTTTATTTTATTTTATTTTATTTTATTTTATTTTATTTTATTTTATTATATTTTATTTTATTTTATTATATTTTATTTTATTTTATTTTATTTTATTTTATTTTATTTTATTTTATTTTATTTTATTTTTATTTTATTTTATTTTATTTTATTTTATTTCATTTCATTTTATTTAATTTTATTTTATTTTATTTTATTTTATTTTATTTTATTTTATTTTATTTTATTTTATTTTATTTTATTTTATTTTATTTTTATTTTATTTTATTTTATTTTATTTTATTTTATTTTATTTTATTTTATTTTATTTTATTTAATTTTATTTTATTTTATTTTATTTTATTTTATTTTATTTTATTTTATTTTATTTTATTTTATTTTATTTTATTTATATTGTATAGTTTTTTATTTTTTAATTCCTTAATATTATGTTGATGAAACATTACTTTCATGGGCTGGTTAAACATGTCGCCAAGAAATAACGACTGTTGCAAAATGTTTCGATAATTTCTTAAAAATGAGTCCCCAGTTTCGTGCGCTCCATTGGATAAGCTGACCTGTTCACCAAGTCAACCTGTCAACCTATTTATTATTGCTAGTTATGGTAGCCTATGTTTATCAAGCTTTCCCTTTGGCAAATTTTGTGATTTCTTAATGGAAAAAAATTTGTTCATAATAACAACTTACAAAGGAATTGATTTGTTTATGAAACAGTTAAACATTACTCTTTTCTTTGATTCATTCCGTACCAGCAGCTTCATTAATATTCAAATACATTTTTCCCACAGTAACGGATGTTAGCTAAAAGTTGTTTATTTTTAGTTGAGAAGGCGTTCTAGAATACACAGCTTCATATGGCCAATTTACTTATCAAGAGCACGAACCACAAACGGAAGCGGTAAGACATTTCAATGTTTCCTCTGTACAAACACATACTGACACGAATGCACAAACACTTATGTCAGGAAGCATGTTTTCTTCTTGACTGACACAAGAAAAAGGAGCACACTCCACCTTAAACATTGATGTAAAATGTGGAGGAAAAATGCAAAAACTGAAAATATGTTGAATCGAATAGGAATATTGTGATAGTTTAAAGTTCAAATAGAAGCAGTTTTCATATTATTGGGGTGTCTTTAAGCTGCAAACTTCATGGATGAGTTCCAGAGTTTTCATATCAACTCTGCGTTCTTATATCAGATAGGGACATGTTTTATTATAGCCGCTGATATATTTTAAAGTAATTGGCATATGGGATTTGGATACATTAATCAATTTGAATTTCATCCAAGTCCGATAAAAATGGGAAACCTCTAGTTCACGGTAATTGTTAACATATTTTAAAGAAAAACATTTTGAAATAAAAACTTTTTTTTATAACAATTGTAAGATGCAAGTTTCCATGCAACCAAGTTTGTCTTGCATGTTCGTTGATCTTAGGTGCAATTATCACCAAAGGAAAACAAATTGCTAAAGTCAATATGATTTACAACAGCCACCATTTTCATCAACTAACTTAGAATTTGACACAATCCATGCAATATTGGCTTTAGGTTTTTTTTTACAATTTTCAAAATTATATCTCAAGACTGTGTAAAAATCCCTGTCTAACTTATCAAATTTTATGCTTTACGCCCTAATGAGTGAGAAACGTTTTTAATTTCCAAATTTGTTTAATATAATTAAGCACATGAGGTTGTATTGAAATTAGTCACGCGGTGCATTTCCCCTTATGTCAAATCACAATCTTTTGCCAGATGAAGTACGTTAAATCAAATGTCAAAGAACATCTGGGACTAGCACTAACATCAGTTGAGAATATGTGAGTGCATCCGTTGTTGTGGATTTTTCCATTGAATACCTTCACAGAAGCTCTGCCACAGATGCTACCAAACCACTGCAAAGTGTTTTGGTATTTATTGTCAATGAGCTCGTCGATATTATATTTGACAAACTGAGGTGAATGGGTTTAGCTGCAACGTTGATATAAGATGTACATCTTATAGATAACCCTCTGAATAAACTATATTTATTTTCCTCCAGTGTGTTATAAACCAACGCATTCAAAAACGATGTATAGCAGATTGAGAAGATCGATTGAAGGTTGTTGATAACAGGTAAGGTTGAAGAGTGTGAATTTAAATTAGCCATCTTGATATGGGCACATACCTAAGCCAATTGTAGTCTCTAACTAATGAGAAGTGACCTTCAACGGTCTTTTATCAGAAATTTTGTAATCCATCCATAATTCCTGATCGTATATTCCATTTTAGGTATCTTAATCGGCGGAAGTCTGGTATCATGTGAACATCTAAGTCTCGAAACCCGAACAATTGCACAGTTTATGAACAATTGCACAAAGTGTACTTTCGACTAAACGATTAATCGAATTTTTGTGTAAAAAAGTCGAAGTTGAATTCCCATGATTAAAAGGTCGAATAATCGTCCTTGTCAAGTCAAATAGTGTAAAGTCGAAGAGAAAGCTGTTCAGAGACGAAAGTTTTGCTTTGCTTATGATTGCAGGTTCCTACGTAAGAATTGGTTCCAATTTTTCTGAGTTGCATTTGGGTACTTTGTTCTCAAGTGCTGCCGTTTATTGCTCTTTGGCTTTTTCTTGTTGCCAGAAATATGTTTTTTTAAATTGAATACTTATTTAAACGTGTAAACGGTAAGGCAACACTTCAATTGAAATGTGTCCCAAAACCAAAATGAATACTCATGCCTCTCCGTAACTTTTTCGTTAAGCTACCGCTTACTCAGACATTGAGTGCTCTACTAAATATAAGTCACAATTGCATTTGTTTTTTCCAAATTTCAACAAAATCGGATAATAAATAAAGCTTTTATTAGCTTCAGGCTCTTAATCGGCATATTGGTCTATATGACCGTTATATCTAAATACAGTCTGATCCGAACCATATTTGGGACAGATATCAGGAGACCTAAAATGACACACTGTTTCAAATCTCAGCGAAATTGGTTAAAAATAAAGCTTTTATGGGCTTCAGAACCTTTATCGGCAGATCGGTCTATATAGCAGTCATATTTGGATCTTATGCTGAAAGGCGTAAAACTACTCACTATTTCAAATTCCAGCGAAATCGGTTAAAAAAATGCGTTTATGGGCTTCAGAATTTTTATTTGGAGATCTGTCTATATGGCAGCTATATCTACATGTAGTCTAATTTAATCCATATTAAGGTCAGATGTCGGGTGGCCTAAAACTACACATTGTTTCAATTTTCAGCGAAATCGGATAGAAAAAGGTAGTTTTTGTGGGCTTAAGACCCTTTATCGGCAGATCGGTCTATATGGCAGCCATATCTAAATATAGTCCGATCTGAACCATATTAGAACCCTATGTTAGGAGGTCTAAAACTACTCATCGTTTCAAATTTCAGCGAAATCGGTTAAAAAACTGCTTTTATGGGCTTCAGACCCTTTATTTGGAGATCTGTCTATATGACAGCTATATCTACATGTAGTCTGACTTACTCCATATTAAGGTCAGATGTCGGGTGGCCTAAAACTGCTCACTGTTTCAATTTTCAGCAAAATCGAAAAAAACAAAAAGTTTTTGTGGGCTTCAGACCCTTTATCGGCAGGTCGGTCTATATGGCAGCTATATCTAAATATAGTCCGATTTGAACCATATTAGAATCCTATGTTGGGAGGTCTAAAACTACTCACCATTTCATATTTCAGCGAAATCGGTTAAAAAACAAAGCTTTTATGGGCTTCACACCTTTAATCGGGAAATCGGTCTATATGCTATATCTAAACATAGTCGGATCTAATCCATATTCAGGTCAGATTTCGGGAGGCTAAAACTAACCCACTGTATCATAATTCAGCGCAATCGGGTAATATATAAAGCTTTTATGGGCTTCAAACCCTTTATCGGCAGATCGGTATATGTGGCAGCTATATCTAAATATAGTCTGATCTAAACCGTATTTGGGTCAGACATCGGCATGCCTCAAGCTACTCACTGTTTCAAATTTCAGATCGATCAATCGGATAAAAAATAAAACATTTATGGGCCTGAGACACTCTATATACACTAAATATAGTCCGTTCTGAGCCATACTTAGGTCAGTTCTCGGGAAGCTTCAAATAACCAACAGTTTCAAATTTCAGAGAAATTGGGCAATAATTATAGCTTTTATGGGCTTCAGACCCTTTATCGACAGATCGGTCTATATGGCAGCTATATCTAAATATAGTCCGATCTGAACCATATTTGAGTCAGATGTCGGGAGGCCCAAAACTACTCACTGTTTCAAATTTCAGCGAAATCGGATGAAAAGTAAAGCATTTATGGGTATTAGACCCATTATTGGAATATCGGTCTATATACCAGCTATACCCAAATATGATCCGATTTGGCCCGTTC
This sequence comes from Stomoxys calcitrans, assembly GCF_963082655.1. Lineage (NCBI taxonomy): Eukaryota > Metazoa > Arthropoda > Insecta > Diptera > Muscidae > Stomoxys > Stomoxys calcitrans. The sequence goes on from NC_081553.1 coordinate 106,679,389, forward strand.
AAGAACTTAACCAGCGTGCATCAAAAAACATATCTGTGCCAAATTTCAGCTCAATATCTCAATTTTTGAATGCTGTAGAATGATTACAACAGACGGACGGACAGACACACGAACATCGTTAAATCGTCTTGGAACTTTACGACGATCCGAAATATATATACTTTGTAGGGTCGGAAATTGATATTTCGATAAATGAATATACCCCCAACCTACGGTGGTGGGTACGAAAATCGAAGCCATAAGCTAGGGTGGGGCGGTCACCGACGCACTTAGCTCTGAAAAAATATGAGCATCGTGCTCTACGCTCAAATTTCGTTTATTTGAGCACGAATTACCATTGGTTTAGGGAGAGTTTATGGGGAGAGATGACCCCCAAACACAAGGCAACATGGCCGGTTTAGGGCGTTAAGAGGACTGACCCTGAAATAATATCAACATCGTGCTGAAGCACGATTTTGTTTGAGTTCTGTAAATTCAAGCATTTTGGAGGTGCCTATCAAGATATTCATTGTTACGGGTCTCGTTCAGATGCTCACTAATTATTTTTTTACAACCAACACCGAAGGTTGGGTGTATATTCATTTTGTCATTCTGTTTGCAACACATCGAAATATCCGTAACTGACCCTATAAAGTATATATATTCTTGATTAGCGTAAAAATCTAAGACGATCTAGCCATGTCGAAATCACGCTACATTCTTTAAAAATAGAGATATTGGGCTGAAACTTTGCACAGATTCTTTTTTTTGTCAATAAGCAGGTGAAGTTCGAAGATGGGCTATATCGGACTATATCTCCATATAGCCCCAATATAGACCGATCCGCCGATTTAGGGGCTAATGCCCATAAAAGCCACATTTATTATCCGATTTTGCTGAAATTTGAGGCAGTGAGTTGTGTTAGGCCCTTCGACATTCTTCTTCAATGTTGCCCAGATCAGTCCTGATTTGGATATAGCAGCCATATAGACCGATCTCTTGATTTAAGGTTTTTGGCCGCATTTATTGTCCGATGTCGCCGAAATTTGGGACAGTGAATTGTGATAGGCCCTTTGACAATTTTCTGAAACTTGGCCCAAATCGGTCCAGATTAGGATATAGCTGCCATATAGACCGATATCTCGATTTAAAGTCTTGGCCCTACAAAAGGTGCATTTATAATCCGATTTCACTTAAACTTGACATAGTGATTTATGTTAGACTTTCATGCCTTTCATTATGTTAGCCGTCCATCCGTCCGTCTGTCTTTCGAAAGCACGCTAATTTTCGAAGGAGTAAAGCTAGGCGCTTGGATATTTCACAAATACTGCTTATAAGTGTAGGTCGGTTGGGATTGTAAATGACCCATATCGGTCCATGGTTTCATATAACTGCCATATAAACCGATCGTGGGTCTTGTCTTCTAGAGCCACTACAGGGCGCAATTCTTATCCGATTTGACTGTAATTTTGCATATCTTTTGGTATCACTTTCAACAACTACTCTAAGTATGGTTCAAATCTGTCCATGTTTTGATATAGCTGCCATATAAACCGATCTTGGGTCTTGACTTCTTGAGCGTCTAGAGGGCGCAATTCTTGTCCGATTTGACTAACATTTTGCACGTAGTGTTTTGGTATCACTTCCAATAACTGTATTAAGTATGATTCAAATCGGATCATAATCTGGTATGGCTATCATATAACCCGATCTTGGATCTTGACTTCTTGAGCCAATAGAGCGCGCAATTCTCATCCCATTTGGCTGAAATTTCGCATAAGGTGTTTCGTTATGACTTCCAACAACTGTGCAAAGTATGGCGCAAATCGGTACATGTTTTGATGTAGCTGTCATATAAACCGATCTTGGGTCTTGACTTCTTGAGCCTCTAGAGGGCGCACTTCTGGTCCGATTTGGCTGAAATTTTGCACGAAGTTTTTAGTTATGACTTTCAACAACTGTGCTTAGTATGGTTAAAAGCGGTCCATAACCTGATATAGCTGCCATATAAACCGATCTACGGTCTTGACTTCTTGGGCCTCTAGAGGGCGCACTTCAGGTCCGATTTGACTAAAATTTTGCACGTAGTGTTTTGTTATGACTTTCAACAACTGTGCTTAGTATGGATCAAAACGATCCATAACCTGATATAGCTGCCATATAAACCGATCTTGGAACTTGACTTCTTGAGCCGCTAGAGGGCGCAATCCGATTTGGCTGAAATTTTGCATGAGGTATTTTGTTATGACTTCCAATAACTGTGCTAAGTATGGCGCAAACCGGTTCATAACCTGATATAGCTGTCATATAAACCGATGTGGGATCTTGACTTCTTGAGCCTCTCGGGGCGCAGTTATTTTCCAATTTGGCAGAAATGTTGTACAACGGCTTCTCCCATAACCTTCAACATACATGTGAAATATGGTCTAATTCTATCAATAGCTTGATACAGCTCCCATAAACACCGATCTCTAAATTTTGCTTCTTGAGCGCTTAAAGGGTGCAATTCTTACTCGAATTGACTGAAATTTTATACAATGACTTTTAATAGGGTCTCCAACATTCAGTTCATTTATGGTCCGAATCGGAATACAACTTGATATGGCTCCATTATTCTTTGTTTGCCTCAACAGAGATACCGCGCAAAGAACTCGACAAATGCGATCCATGGTGGAGGGTATATAAGATTCGGCCCGGCCGAACTTAGCACTCTCTTACTTGTTATATAGTAGATTATCTCTAAAATTTTCAATGGCCTTCGAGTGAACTCACCTTTTGGGCGGGCTACCCATTTAAGATTAACTTTCTATAAAAATCAAATGTGAATTTATTTTTCATTCGGGTTTGGGTCTTAACAAACCTTTGTAGAAAACTCAAATTTTTACCAAAATTTCTACTATTACACAAAATTATCTTTTTAAAATATAGAGAATGATTATTTTCTAATAATAATCTCATTTAAAGAGTGTCATCTATCTGTTCGGGTTTGGTGTTGATTTTCCAAGAATTTGCACCAAAGTTCACATTTTGTTAAATTGCAGCGACTTAGAGCTTGTATGGCATTTTCTTATTATTTTTTTTTTTCACTTTCCACACAATGTGCTCGTACAATGGAACCAGCAGCAGTTGCAGATGAGGAAAACGAAGAAGAGCAAAAAGATGAAATGAAAATTTCTATGCAATCAAAAACTCATTGTCATTACGTATGTTTGGTTATTCTGGGAACGGTGGGGGCGGAGCAATGCGTCAGTATTTGCAGGGAATTTTTCATTGTAAGTTGCGTCGTTGCTTATTTTGGTATGACACCATCAACGTACATGGCTGGATGGCTGGCAATGCGTATTCTTTCATAGTTCCTGGATGAATGGTACCAAGATGATGGTGATGATGATGATGATGATGATGATGATGGTGGTGGCTTTTGCTGCCGGATGGCTTGCCTTCTCTTTCAACATGCGCCAAGCGGGGTGTGAAGTAGGTCGAGCTCAATGAAAAACTTGTGTGATAACGTACTACAGGATGTTATTTATCTTCATAAATTCGTGCCATTACCAAAGACGATGTAAAGTCTGAACGCACCAACGCCAACAAGCGACATGGCATTAGGCACAGTGCGCATAAGGCGAGGATGTATTTAAGGAATTAGGTTATGATGAAATGATACATGTTTGTCCAATTTGTTTTTTTTTATGTACCCATACTACAGAAGGATATTAAAATTATATTATGAAAATTAAAACTCTTGTTAAGGACGATCAAACGTTCACTGACCCGGTTGATAAGGCTAACCTCTTGGCTGATATATTTACAGGGAACTCTTCCCTGCCGGATAGCAATCAATCACTCCCCCTCAATCGAAAATGTATCTGGCATCATGCCCCAAATATTTTTTCGAACTCGTGGAGTTAAAAGGGTTCTTGAAAATCTAGACGTAAATAAATCCCCGTGCCCGGATGATATATCAACACTTGTCTTACGCAAGTATTCTTCGACGCCAATACCCAAGAAGGGTGAGGCAAACAACCCTGCATTTGCAATCGGCCAATTGCGATATTCTCCGTTCTCTCCAAGGTCATGGAGAGCATGGTTAATAACCATCTTGTCAGGTATTTAGAGTCTAATGGCCTTCTTAGTGACCAACAGTATGGGTTCCGCAGAAATCGCTCTAAGGGTGACCTCATGGCACTTCTGTCGGAACATTGGAGTCGCTCAATCCACCAGTTTGGTGAGAGTAAGGTTGTGGCTCTGGATATCTCCAAGGCATTTTATAGGGTCTGGCACGGTGAACTACTATCAAAGCTTGTCGCATTTGGTGTCGATAATGGCTTCGTTCGATTTATTTCGAGCTTTCTCAGAGATCGCACTATTCGAGTCGTTATAGATGGGTTCTCATCCAATGAGCACAAATTGACCGCAGGTGTACCCCAGGGCTCTGTTCTTCCTCTTTCTCCTTCTCTTTTTCTAATTTTCAGCAACGACCTGTTGGGTCAGACATCGAATCCGATCTACTCATTTGCGGATGACAGTTATCTCTGTCATTCGTACTCATTCGACCATAGGGCAAGTCGTCGAGAGATTGAGTACAAGAGGCGGGTTATGGACGATATACTCTGCCAGGATTTGCTGCCCATTTCTGAGTGGGGTCGAATGAATCGAGTAGATTTTAATGCACGGAAGACTAAGTGCTACTTGTTGTCACACAAGCGATTCGCTAACCCATTACGATCATCTTTGTCTATCAACGGTGTAGGTGTTGAGCAATCAGAAGCTCTTGATATTCTGGGCATGAAAAGTGATGTCCATTGGGCTAAACATATATTCGAGGTGTCGAAAGAAGCATTCAAGTATTTAGGCTTCCTTAAACGGTGTAAGAATTACTTCACTCCGTCTGATCTTCTTGGCACCTACACCACTTTCATAAAGCCGAAAATGGAGTACAACTCACATGTATGGGCTGGAGCTTCAAAATCATCCCTGGAGCTACTGGACAGTGTATAGAGGAGAGCGATGGCGTTGATTGGGGACTGTGGGGTATCCAACACTATTGCTTCCCTTCATCATCGACGCAATGTGGGTTGTTTGGCGCTGTTCTATCGGTAATTTTATGGTGTGTGTACGTCTGATATTCGTCTTCTTATTCCAGATGTAAGGATGTATGTCAGGGATACTAGACATTCCAGGAACTCACACCCGTTTGTAATTGATTGGCCAGCGGACCGCACAATGCATTATAGAGAGAATTCTTATTTCGCCCGAACCATTCGTATGTGGAATCGACTTCCGGCTAATGTTTTTCCCACCCACTTACACATCCAAAGATTTAAGACAAATGTCAATAAGCACTACATCCTTTCCCCAACCATCCGTTGAGCTCCATCTCTAACGAAAGTACCAAACGGTACCAATTTTCGTACCAAAATGTATGAATTTTTAATAGATCATTTAGTCACTCAACATCTGCGGTGGTGGCGTCAGACCGTAGCATGTTGTCCTCCCCTCCTATAGGTGTGGGTGCCTTGGCACCTGTAGTCGAGAGAAATGCGGGGAAGGAGGAAGAGGAAGAGACGGATAAATCTAGAGGGAAGCACAGTTTGCCCCCAGCCTTTAAGTAAAGGTGGTTTTTCTGACTCTGATTCAGACAGCGACAGTGTCAATGAAATAGCCATCGCAGCCGAATCGAGTGATGAGGGCATCGGGATGACGGCAGAAATGAGCGATGACTTTGCTAAGTTCACAAGCCGACGGAGAAAGCGATACGGTGCACGACGAAGGAGACAGAGGAGTATGTACCGGCAGCGTAATCGGGCGAAAGTGCAGGATGCTGGAAGGGATAGAACTGACATTCCAAGCACGGAAGCTGGAAAAAGAATCAGATATCCCCAAGAACATAACACTGGTAAAATACTGAAGAAGAAAAAGAGCTCCCTGCTTTCAAGTACTCTGGGTAAACCAAGCCAGCCATTCCGATATGGAGACTCCAGACAGTGTCCTGCAGAGGTAGACAGAGTTGCAACAGGAACGCAGGAAGCGAGCACGGCCCCTGAGTCTTCATGGAGGACTGTGACTTCCAAAAGGAGGCCACAGCTATCACGGAAGTGGAAGATGGTCGCTGAGAATGGTAAGGAGCCATCAGCTTACGCCAGAGTGGGTGGCAAGTAAGCACAACAGAGATGAGCTGATATATGCAGTCATTAATATCGGCTGTACATCCGGTAGGATTCCACCAGATCAACGATCCCAAGTGGAGGATCTGGTAAACGATAGGATTTTTGAATATGTGTGGAACTCTGTAGAGGGTCCACCCATACAAATGATGAGCTGCGAGTTTAGAGGAGACATCTTTACGCTGTGTTTTGCGTCGGCGGAATGTATTGATACCGTCAAACAGCTTGTCAGAAGTATTGGTGCTCCCTGGGAGGTCGCAAAGCTCGACCTGGCGAGAAAGATGGATATCCCCCAGCTCACAAAGGCTACGGTCTTCATCAAGGGATGGGGCAGTAAATTTGCGACGGAACGCATGTTGGTATTCTTGGACAAGCAAAACCAAGGTTTGGTTGCAGAGAAGTGGGAGGTCTTCCACAGGGAGAAGAAGGAGGAAAAAATCTCTTTGTATGGGAGCAAAACTGTCTTTTTCAAGATTGGGAAGACTAGGGTAGGCAGAAAATTTCATTCTGCGATATCAGGCCGTGCAGTGGCGGGTGACTCAACACCGCCCAACAAATAGGGGGCCGACAACGAGACGATCACTACATGCTAAATTTTAGACCTCTATCTTCATCTGTAACAAAGTACCAATTTTGGTATCAAAATGTACGAATTTTGAATAATTCATTTTGTCGCCCATCATATATTTACTAATTTTTCCTGCATGCCAAATTTCAGACCTCTAGCTCCATCTATGAAGAAAGTACCAAATGGTTCCAATTTCGGTACCAAAATGTACGAATTTTGGATAGATCGTTTAGTTACCCCTCGTATATTTCCTAGTTGTACCCACATGCCCAATTTCAGGCATATAGTTCTATCTGCACAGGAAGTACCAAATGGTACTAAAATTGGTACCAGAATGTACGAATTGTAAAAAGGTCATATTCATCCATCATATTATTCCTAGTTGTACCTGCATGCCGAATTTCAGACCTCTAGCTAAATCTGTAAAGAAAGTACTAAATGGTACCAAAATGTAGGAATTTTGAATAGGTCAAAAAGTACTAATTTTGGTATCAAAATGTACGCATTTTGAATAATTCATTTTGTCACCCATCATATATTTACTAGCTGTTCCTGCATGCCAAATTTCAGACCTCTAGCTCCATCTATGAAGAAGGTACCAAATGGTACCAATTTCGGTACTTAAATGTACGAATTAGGCATAAATCATTTAGTTACCCTCATATTTTTCCTATTTGTTCCTACATGCCAAATTTCAGACCTCTAGCTTCATCTGCTCAGGAAGTACCAAATGATACCTGATTGTACGAATTGTAAAAAGATCATAGTCATCCATCATATTATTCCTAGTTGTACCTGCATGACAAATGCAGCTAAATCTGTAAAGAAAGTACTAAATGGTAACAATTTTGGTACCAAAATGTACGAGTTTTGAATAGGCCTTTTAGTCACCCATTAAATATTTCCTAGTTGTACCCACATGCCAAATTTCAGACCTGTAGCACCATCTGTAAAAAAACGTACCAAATTCTAACAATTGGGTTACTAAATTTACGTTGTCTCCACTTACCAGTACTTTTTTCTATTTTTTCTTTTCACCCTCGTCCTTTTACACCAGATGTCTTTTAAGCCAAATTTCAAAATTCTACCTCTATCCATCCGCCCTGTACAAAGTTCATCCATTTCGTACCATTTAGGTACTTTTTTAGTGCCCAAATTTACAAATTTCGAAAAACTCTTATAGTCACCCCATTAAGAATGACATAGTGTACCTAAGTTCCAAAATACAGATCTCTAGTTCAATTAAAAAATAAAGTACCAAATAGTACCAATTGCGGTACTAAACGTACTATTTCTTCTATTTCCAGTACGATATTTCTCCCATTTCCAGTACGACTTTCCAAATTATTTTTATAAAATGTTATTTTTTGGAGACGCTCTTCAATTTGAGCCATAGAATAAAATATTAGCCCTTTCCATTCGCGTTGGGCAAATATGTATAATTTCGTACATTTTGGTACTTTTTAGTACCTGAACGTACGAATATTACTAACTCCAGCCTTAACTCGTGCCTGTGACCTAACATTTCATGATTCTAGCTTTAGCCGTTTAGGCAGGGCGATGATCAGTCAGTCAGTCGGTCTCGCAAATATTTTATAAAGGGTGATTTTTTTGAGGTTAGGATTTTCATGCATTAGTATTTGACAGATCACGTGGGATTTCAGACATGGTGTCAAAGAGAAAGATGCTCAGTATGCTTTGACATTTCATCATGAATAGACTTACTAACGAGCAACGCTTGCAAATCATTGAATTTTATTACCAAAATCAGTGTTCGGTTCGAAATGTGTTCAAATTTTGACAAATTTTGTTCAGCGATGAGGCTCATTTCTGGTTGAATGGCTACGTAAATAAGCAAAATTGCCGCATTTGGAGTGAAGAGCAACCAGAAGCCGTTCAAGAACTGCCCATGCATCCCGAAAAATGCACTGTTTGGTGTGGTTTGTACGCTGGTGGAATCATTGGACCGTATTTTTTCAAAGATGCTGTTGGACGCAACGTTACGGTGAATGAACACATTTCGAACCGAACACTGATTTTGGTAATAAAATTTAATGATTTGCAAGCGTTGCTCGTTAGTAAGTCTATTCATGATGAAATGTCAAAGCATACTGAGCATCTTTCTCTTTGACACCATGTCTGAAATCCCACGTGATCTGTCAAATACTAATGCATGAAAATCCTAACCTCAAAAAAATCACCCTTTACATAAAAATATGGCCAACGAACGCCGCCAGTTGCCTTAGTATCCATCCAGAGGGGTGCTCTACAGATAGGTGCAGTCTGGGGAGTGATGGATTCCCCAATCAATGGAATCATTGATGAACAATGGAATATGATTTAAAGATCGAATTTGGATTTTACACTACGATCTAACGACTGTGGTATTTGTTACCCGACTAGGCGAGAGTGACAGCTGCCTCCTTCCCGTTAAACCCCGGCAAGGCTTGGAGGACGTTTCGTCCTCTTAACCATTAATTTGGTTACGTACTTACTTTGTTAATACGATATCACGATTAATGCCTGACCTGGCACTTAACGCAAGTACTCCTGGTTGAACCAATGGATTTCTTTATCGCCAAGGGCTGCCACCTCCGTCTACAACACACTGTTACTACAACAAAACTAATGGAGACCGCTAACAGTATTTTAATGTATGGTTCCAAAATATGGGCGGCGCCCTTCAAATGCAGACGAAAGCGAGGAGAATACTATCGGCGCAAAGAATATCAGCACTACGAGTCACATCAGCTTACCGCATGGCACAAGAGAAGCCGTCTTTGTAATCGCGGGCATGACCGCTATTGATCTCCTCGCAATTGAGCGACATGAGATCTGTAGAACCAAACACGGTGGCCTGGATCAAATTGACCTTGCTCGAGGTATAAAAGATGAGACCATTCAAAAATGGCAACAGAGGTGGTTGAATGAGACACGAGGTAGATGGTCGAACTTATCCCTGATATACAGGGGTGGAGTGACAGGAGGTATGGGGATGTGGACTTCTCTACCTAACCCAGATGTTATCTGACCATGGGTAAAAAAATGCAAATTTTGCCCATGAACATTCCACTAAGGAACAGGGGCAAACTTCTCACATATCAATATGTGCAGTGCGATTCAATTTTAAGCTCAATGATAAGGGGCCTCCTTTTTATAGCCGAGTCCGAACGGCGTGCTGCAGTGCGACACCACTTTAGAGACACCACCACCACCATGGCATAGTACCTCACAAATGTTGCCAACATTAGGAGGGGAAAACCACCGCTGAACATTTTTTTATGGTCTCGCCACGATCCGAACCCAAGCGTTCAGCGTCATTGGCGGACATGCTAACCCCTGCGCTACGGTGGCCTCCAATCTGACCATGGATATTTCAGGAATTACCTGCATCGAATCGGTAAGTGCACTTCTAACACCTGTATGTACGAGGTGGAGAAGTTGAAAATGACGCCGAGCATACATTCATTGACTGCAGTCACTGAGCTGAGCGACGCAGGAAACTAAAGACGCTGATTGGCGAAGAAGTTTTCACATGGCGTAGTACCTCACAAATGTTGCCACCGCTGATTTTTTTTTTTTTTTTTTTGAGATTCTTGACAGGTTTCAAACCCAGGCGTTCAGCGTCATAGGCAGACATGTTAGCCTCTGCGCCTCAAAAATCCCCATTTGTACACACTCATTACACTGTGCCACACTCTATTTCCTCTTACACGTATCTAAGAAAAATAAATATTTTTTTCAAACTTTTCTCAACATTCACAGAATTCTATGAGGAAGAAAATGGTGCATGAAATCTGTGTGTGTAGTTGTGCCTGTGTGTGTGTATATGAGTTCGGAAGAACAAATACAATTTCATAAACTTCCATTTTGTAATGTCCATATAATAGACCAACAAATTCACAAAAGGGCAGAGACGCAAACAACAAATATACTAAAAGAATGAATATTTGTATCAACAAATTGCCAGAAATAAAAACGAATGACATTATTTTCTTCACACAAATAATAAATAAAAATAATCTATAGCCTTACAATATCTAGGAACATTAAAAAGTCTATTTTTCTGATGATAAAAATATTTTAATTTCTTTTATTCAACTTAAGCATGATAGAGAAGATGTAATATATCGATGAAGACCAACTACAGTAGAAATCCTGAATAGAAATCTACAACTCCTTCTAAGATACTTAAATGAATGGCCTTAAGGCTCAATGAAGCCCCTAGGCTGCACGCCTATAACGATAGGGTACATTCAAAATCAGGAAAGCAATGGACATAATTTTCTCGAAAATTCCTCAACGGCGAACTTCGGATGACTTTATCATTGATAAGGATTTTTTGAAGTTTATTGACGAAATTGAGTCTGGATCAAGAATTCTGTAAGTCCTCAAAAGTTTCGTCTGCTTTATAACGCCCGGTCCTGATAATTTATCAACAGTCGAATACAAAACTCTCCCAGCTGTTCCTGGTTTAGAGATGTATACTTTGGTTGTAATAGCATGTCGCACAGTGGGATAGAAAAAAATATAAGTCTTCCATTTTTAGACTGATAGAGATATCTTCATTAAATTTTACAAGGTTATAAATGAGGTGTTAGCAAGATCTAACCATCTATCCAGAACAAGTAAAAGCGTGTTAAGTTCGGCCGGGCCTAATCTTATATACCCTTCACCATGGATCGCATTTGTCGAGTTCTTTTCCCGGCATCTCTTCTTAAGCAACAAAAAGGATATAAGATAAGATTTGCTTTGCCATTAGAGCGATATCAAGATATGGTCCGGTTTGGACCACAATTAATTATATGTTGGAGACCTGTGTAAAATGTCAGCCAATTCGAATAAGAAATGCGCCCTTTGGGGGATCAAGAAGTAAAATAGAGAGATTGATCTATATGGGAACTGTATCGGGCTATAGACCGCTTCAGACCATAATAAACAAGTATGTTGATGGTCATGAGAGTATTTCAGGCAAATCGGATAATAATTGCGACCTCTAGAGTCTCAAGAAGTCAAGATCACAGATCGGTTTATATGGCAACTATATAAGGTTATGAACCGATTTGAACCTTTCTTGACACAGTTGTTGAAAGTAAGAATAAAATAAGTCATGCAAAATTTCAGCCAAATCGAATAGGAAATGCGCCCTCAAGAAGCTCAAGAAGTCAAGTCCCCAGATCTGTTTATATGACAGCTATATCAGGTTATGAACCGCTTTGAACCATACTTGGCACAGTTGTTGGATATCATAACAAAATACTTCGTGCAAAAATTCATTTAAATCGGATAAGAATTGCGCACTTTAGAGGCTCAAGAAGTCAAGACCCAAGATGGGTTTATATGACAGCTATATTAGGTTATGGACCGATTTGAACCATACTTGGCACAGTAGTTAGATATCATAACAAAACACATTGTGCAAAATTTCATTCCAATCGGATAAGAATTGCGCCCTTTAGAGGCTCAAGAAGTCAAGACCCAAGATCGGTTTATATGGCACCTATATCAAAACATGGACCGATATGGCCTATTTACAAAACCAACCGACCTACACTAATAAGACGTATTTGTGCAAAATTTCAAGCGGCTAGCTTCACTCCTTCGGAAGTTAGCGTGCTTTCGACAGACAGACGGACGGACGGACAGACGGACAGACGGACGGACATGGCTAAATCGACTTAAAATGACGTGACGATCAAGAATATATATACTTTATGGGGTCTCAGACGAATATTTCGAGTAGTTACAAACAGAATGACGAAATTAGTATACCCCCATGGTGGGGGGCATAAAAAGTCACAGTTTGCTGCGGTTTATGGGTTGGCGGCATCACTGGACCGTTCTTCTTCAAATTTGATGCGAATCGTAACGCTATTGTAATACCTGAGATGAACCTTGATGTCGAGTGCGAGGCAATGCTGCCATCGGCACAGTCTTGGATTGACGGAACTCTAGTATTGCCATCTGGAAGATCACCACTCTGTCCTCTAGCTTTGATCCATCCGTGTAGATCAAAGCTAGAGGACAGAGTGGGCCTGGGGGTTTACATTGAGAGCCCAGGGATAGAGATCTGTTTTACACTGTCTGACCATAATACGGTTCTGCAGGCGGAGATCCGGGCCATCACGAAATGTGTGAAGTGGTGTGGTGCTAACGCGAGGACGTCGATTGTGAACATCTTTACTGACAGAAAAATTGCCATAAGGTCAATAACAACCGGGACGGTAAGGTCACGAACAGTCTTGCAGTGTAAGAAGGAGATTAACGCCTTCTCTGAGGATAGGAAAATCCTCATCGTTTGGGTGCCGGGCCATAACGGAGTAAGGGGAAATAAAAGTGCAGACGATTTAGCGGTGAAGGCCAGAGGACTGCCGTCAATAAACTTGATTAACCCGAAGCCTTTCGGGTCGACGCAGTCCGAGTTAAGGGAGTGGGCAACGAATGCGCATGCAACCCTGTGGAACAGCGAAACGGTCGGTAGGACGGCGAAAATCCTATGGGGGGATTCAGATCTTGAGAAGACGAGGCTATTACTGAAAGGAAGCAAGAAGGAGGTCAGTATAGCTATTGGTATCATAACAGGACACATAGAACTACGAGCTGACTTATGTAAAATCGGTTCGGCAAGTGATAGCATGTGTAGGGCATGCGGGGAAGATGATGAGACGTTGGAGCATTTCCTTTGTCATTGCCCGGTTTTCACGTTCAACAGATACCGGTACTTAGGTGGAGACACAATACCAGACATGAACCAACTGAGTGGTATTGAAAACCATTTTGTAAGCATGGAATTCCTAACTTAAAATTTTCTTTTTAGAGGTTACTTTATAGTTTTTAGAGCGCACAACAAGCTGATTACTGGCTTAGGTGTATGTCCATAGTGGCATGGGGCGGATTATTATCTGCACCCTCTTTTAAACTTAACCACCTAACCTAACCTAACGTAATTGTGATTGGTGAGCGATACCGTGAGATGATACCCAACTTTTTTTGCTCAAAATGCAAGAGCTTAATTTGCATGACATGTGGTTTCAATAAAACGGTGCCACATGCCACACAGCACGCGTAACCATGGACTTTATGAGAGGCGGATTCGGTGAACATTTTATTTCACGTTCGCGGCCGGTCAATTGACCGCCTAGATCGTGCGATATAACGCCTTTAGACTATGTTATGTAGGGCTTTGTTAAAGCTCATATCTATACGGGCAAGCCCGCTTCAATTCACGCATTGGAAGACAATATTGAAGAATTTATTCGTGAAAAAGCGGCCGAAATGTTTGAAAGAGTATTCCAAAATTGGACTAAGCGGATGGACCATTTGAGGCGCAGTCACGGTAAACATTAAATTATATGGACCGTACTATCGATTAAAATGCACTTTCATGCATTTTCTGAACTTTATGCGTTTTTTTTTTTTTTTGAAAAACTTTTTTATAGCTTTTAAAAAATTACCCTTTACAAGACACTGATACCACTCGTGCTGTTACATAGCATCGGTACTTGCAAAAGCACAGAGGAAGTACTTGGAGTGTTTGAAAGAAAGATCCTTCTTAAAATTTATGGACCAGCCTACGTTAATGGAGAATAGAGGCCTCGCACAGTGGGATAGAACCGAAAAAAACTAGTAAAAAAATATGCCGTGTGAGAACGGGTAGAAATATCTCTTTGAAATTTGCAATGGTTAGTGCAATATGAGTAACCATAAGGGCAATAATAAACTGGACGGTAAGGTTACGAACAGTCTTGCAGTTTGAAAAGGAGATTAATGGCTCCTCTGAGGAAACGCACAAACTACAACGTTTGGGTGCCGGGCCATAACGGAGTATGGGGGAATGAAAGGGCAGACGATTTGGTGGTGTTGGCCAGGGGACTGCTGTCAATATACTTGGTTAACCCGACGCGGTCGACGCAGTCCGGGTTAAGGGCGTGGGCGACGAATACGCATGTAACACTGTGGCACAGCGAAACAGTCTGTAGGATGGCGAAAATGTTATCAGGGCGATTCGGATAGTGAGAGGACGATGACTTTACAGAATTGAAGTAAAAAGGAGGTCAGTAAAGCTTTTGTTATCTAACGGGATACATAGGACTACGAGCTCACTTATGCAAAATCGGTGCGGCAAGTGATAGCATTTGTAGGGCATGTGGGGAAGATGATAAGACGATGGAGCATTTCTGTATTACTGCCCGGCTTTCGCAGCGCAGGCGACATTATACCAGACATGAACCAACTGAGGGGGGTGGTATGGAAAACAATTAAGGATTTTGTTAGTAGCACGACATTGTTAACTTAAAATTTTCTTTTTCGAGGTTACTTTTTAGTTTTTAGAGCTCACAACAAACCGATTACTGGCTTAGATGTATGTCCACAGTGGCATTGGGCGGATAAATATCCGCACGTTTTTTTTTCAACCTAACCTAACCTAATGCTGCATGAGGGCTTCAGCCAAAAGTGAGGTCCCTAGGGGCTCTAGAAGTCAAAACTGAGGATCGGTTTATAAGGGCTAAACCAAAAAGGCCCGTTTGAAATCCCCAACGACATTCATCGATAAGAAATATCTGTGATTTCAACAGATGGACAGACGGACAGGGCAAGATTGACTCCGAATGTAAAGACGATTAAGAATATTTACTTTTTAGGTTCTCTGGTCAACATTTCGATGTGTTACAAAAGGAGGGACTAAATTAGTATCCCCTCCATGCTAACGTGGGGGGTATAAAAGTCGTATTGCAGCAGACTTTGCATATATAAATTGACAGTCAGTAGAGGGACGACTGTGCACTGTGTTGCACTGCCTTCACTACTTTGTAACATAGCCATTAGCAACATATAATTGTCCCCAAAAATAATGTATGAGGTTGCTTAGACAGAAATGGCTATTGAAATATAGGAAAGTATTCCCCACCACTCTCAACCCTAGTCCATTTCTATTCAGCAATTTTGTACATTATCAGAAAATTGTTTATATGTCTCATTCAGATCAACCAGACTTAACATGGGTGTTAGACTTTTTAAGTGTTATCAATTATTTTAAAGTGGACTAACAATATTTTTTTTTACCAAACTTTATATTAGCTCCAAATATTAATAAATCAAATTCGAATGTCACCGTAGTTACTTCTAAATCCATATGCATATGCCAAAGCTTCAATGTGGGTAAGAGCAACACATTATATTTTAGCCTGTAGCCATGTTTTGACTTGTTTTATACCCTCCACCGAAGGATGGGGGAGTACTACTTTCATCATTCTGTTTGCAACACCACGAAATATGCGTCTAAGATACCACAAAGTATATATATTCTGGATCGTCATGACATTTTAAGTGGATCTCGATCCGTCCGTCTGTCCGACAGCCCGTCTGTCTGTCGAAAGCACCCAAACTTTCGAAGTAGTAAAGCTGGCCGCTTGAAAATTTGCACGAATACTTCTTACTAGCGTAGGTCGTTTAGGATTGTAAATGGGCCATATCGGTCAAGGTTTTGATATAGCTGCCATATAAACCGATCTGGGGTCTTGACTTCTTAAGCCTCTAGAGGGCGCAATTTGTATCCGATTTGGCTGAAATTATGCAGAAGATGTTTTGTAACGATTTCCAACAACTGTGCTAGGTATGATTGAAATCGGTCCATAACCTGACACCGTTATCATATCATCCTGCCAGGGGTCTTGACTTCTTGAGCCTCTAGAGGGCGCAATTATTATCCTATTTGGCTGAAATTTTGTACACGGCTTCTCTTATGATCTTCAACATACGTGCTATATATGACCTGAATTGGTTTATAGCCTGATACAGCTCCCATATAAACCGATCTCCCTTTTTCACTTCTTGGGCCCCCAAAAGGCGCAATTCTTATTCGATTTGGCTGAAATTTTTAAACAATGACTTCTTCTATGATCTCCAGCATCCTAATCGGACCATAACTTCGTATAGCTCCAATAGCTTAGTAATTGTTTTCTTTTATCTTTTGTTTGCCTGAAAAGCGATACCGGGAAAAGATATCGACAAATGCGAACCATGGTGGAGGGTATATAAGATTCGGCCCGGCCGAACTTTGCACGCTTTTACTTGTTCTTCTTCGCATAGTCGCCCATAACGAGGGCGAAAGTTTTGGCTTCGTTCCTAAGGTTTATCATAATGCTGTTTGTCACAAGAAACTTTGAAAAGTTTTTCATAAAAAACATTCTTCTCTTCTTATTTTTTGATTATAATCGTTGAATGTGTATCTTAGTGACACTTTAAGCAATTTTATGCCTTCACATGTTGCCCGCTGCCCTATCTACCCTTATGCGCTTTTGCTTTACATCCGTTTCCTTTTTTGCAATATTATGTTTTTTTTGTACACTCGGTCTTGACATCCGTGGCCTGTGCTCAATGTTTGTTTCCGAATTCCTTGGATATTTTTGCTACTCCTGGCTGCTGTATGCTAGTGGTGATGGTTGAATTGGGGTATTGGAGTTGGTGGAGGTGGTGGTAGCGGTGGCGATGGTAGTGCACGAAAGCAACTTGTTTTCTTAACTATATTTGTGTCACTCGTTTCAAGTTGTTACGCACACAAATGTACACGCACACAACCAGAAACTTTTAAGTTCTTTGGGTGAAATAAGAGAGAAAAAGTGAAACTTTTAAGTAATTTCATGTTCACAAAGAATCTTGATAATTTTCTTTAAAACATCGAAAACAAGCGTCAACTTCCAACGGGCGCAGCAATGGCGAGTAACATGTATAGCGTTAAGGAGAAGCTGATCAATGTTGCCAGGTTGTAAAACTGCCTCAAAGAAAAACTTAAAAAAAAATGTTTCAAAGATTGCATCTCTATGTGTGATTGCTGATCAGCTTCGTCTTCTTTGTTTGGCAGAAGTCATAACTTGATTTTTTAAGCATTAAGGCAGAGTTTTTGGCTTCATCAGAGGTAAATGAATTATTTGCGTCCAAACATTTAGCTTTAGGTCTAAGGGCTGTGGGTCTTCATTGTCACCATACAGCTTCAGCTTCACCTTGTTGAATGGTTATAATGATAGGAATTTAGCGTTGAGCTCCACCAAGATCAGGAGGTCCAAAAACACAACTCCAACAATACCTGAAATAATAAGGCGTGCGAAGGCTCGAAACGAAATACATGCCGTTGTGGCAATAATATGGCAAAAGATCGATGCAAAATTTTTGAAATTTTGATAATGGGAATACCCTATGAAAAAAGTTGGAAATCATCCGCTTGCTAATTATTAAATAAAAGAGGCTATAATATGTTTGAATATCAGAACGAATGATTCCAATATGAAAAGCGATTTCCTTCACAAATCCATTGATGTAATCTTATCTCAGAAATTCGAAAAATTGAAAAAGTTACAGCAACTTGAAGTTCATTTTAAAGGGTGATTTTTTTGAGGTTAGGATTTTCATGCATTAGTATTTGACAGATCACGTGGGATTTCAGACATGGTATCAAAGAGAAAGATGCTCAGTATGCTTTGACATTTCATCATGAATAGACTTACTAACGAGCAACGCTTGCAAATCATTGAATTTTATTACCAAAATCAGTGTTCGGTTCGAAATGTGTTCAAATTTTGACAAATTTTGTTCAGCGATGAGGCTCATTTCTGGTTGAATGGCTACGTAAATAAGCAAAATTGCCGCATTTGGAGTGAAGAGCAACCAGAAGCCGTTCAAGAACTGCCCATGCATCCCGAAAAATGCACTGTTTGGTGTGGTTTGTACGCTGGTGGAATCATTGGACCGTATTTTTTCAAAGATGCTGTTGGACGCAACGTTACGGTGAATGAACACATTTCGAACCGAACACTGATTTTGGTAATAAAATTCAATGATTTGCAAGCGTTGCTCGTTAGTAAGTCTATTCATGATGAAATGTCAAAGCATACTGAGCATCTTTCTCTTTGACACCATGTCTGAAATCCCACGTGATCTGTCAAATACTAATGCATGAAAATCCTAACCTCAAAAAAATCACCCTTTAGCTAGGAAGGGAAAATTTTGAAATTTTGATAGCATTTTTAGAAATTTTTGGAAATTTACTCGATTTTCGATTTTGGTCAGAGGAAACCAAATCATTTTGGATTAAAAACAAACAATGAATGCATAAAAATCCATTTCAGTTTAAAAATCGACAAAAAAATTCTATGTAAAAATTTTGAAAATTTGATAAGGGGGTACCCCATGAATGAAGTTGGAAGTCATCCGCTTGCTAATTTTTAAATATCCCGTGAGGGAATGCCACATTAGAGTGTACCAAAAAAAGTATTTTTTTTAACGCATTCCCTTCAGTTTCTTTTTGATCGCAACAAGCTAAATACGAAAAGTTATGGCGACCGGTTAATGATAACCGCTAGGTGCCGCTAGGGCGCATGGTGGGAAAAAATCGAAAAAAAAACTCGTAAAAAATGTGTCGTGTGAGAACGGGTAGAGATATCTATTGGAATGGTTAGAGCTGAGGTGCTAGCAAGATCGTACCCTAGGTTATCTGGGTGCCTTTTGATAGGCCCCTAAATTTCGTCACCTCGGTATTTTAAACAAGTAAGAGCGTGCTAGGTTCGACCGGGCCGAATCTTATATACCCTCCACCATGGATCGCATTTGTCCAGCTCTATGCCCGGTATCTCTTTTTAGGCAAACAAAAAATATTGAATAAGAACTGTTATGCTATTGGAGCGATATAAAGTTATAGTCCGATTCGGACCATATATGAATACTGAACATTGTAGAAGTCATTGTGTAATATTTCAATTCATTCGGATAAGTATTGCGCCTTGTAGGGGTAAAAAAGGAAAGTAAAATGAGGAGATAGGTTTATATGGGAGCTGTATCAAGCTATTGATCGATTCAGACCATATTAGACACGTATATTGAAGGTCATGAGAGAAGCCGTTGTACAAAATGTCTGCCAAATCGGATGAGAATTGCGCGGTTTATTAGCTCAAGAAGTCTTAATCTAAGAACGGCCATATAGGCAGCTATATCAAATCATGGACATATTTTAATGATATTTAGCGTAGTTGTTGGAAGTGATACCAAAACATTACGTACAAAATTTCAGTCAAGTCGGGCGAGAATTGCGCCTTCTATTGGCTCAAGAAGTCAAGATCCAAGATCGGTTTATATGACAGCTATACCGGATTATGAACCGATTTAAATGATACTTAACACAGTTATTGGAAGTGATACCAAAACACTAAGTGCAAAATTTCAGTCAAATCTGACGAGAAGTGCGCCCTCTAGGGGCTCAAGAAGACAAGATCGATTTATATGGCAGCTATATAAGGTTATGTACCGATTTGCGCCATACCTAGCACAGTTGTTGGAAGTCATAACGAAACACCTCATGCGAAATTTCAGCCAAATAGAATGAGCATTGCGCCCTCTAGATGCTCAAGAAGTCAAGACCCAAGAACGGTTTATATGACAGCTATACCAGATTATGAACTGATTTGAATCATACTTAACAAAGTAATTGGAAGTGATACCAAAACACTACGAACAAAATTTCAGTCAAATCGGGGGGAATTGCGCCCTCTCGAGGCTCAAGAAGTCAAGACACAAGAGATTTAGCGTAGTTGTTGGAATTGATACCAAAACACCACGTGCAAAATGTCAGTCAAATCGGTCGAGAATTGCGCCCTCTAGAGGCTCAAGAAGTCAAGACCCATGATCGGTTTATATGGCAGCTATATCAAAACATGAACCGATTTGGCCCATTTACAATCCTAACCGACCTACACCAATAAAAAGTATTTGTGCAAAATTTCAAGCGGCTAGCTTTATTCCTTCGAAAGTTAGCGTGCTTCCGACAGACGGACGGATGGACATGGCTAGATCGACTGAAGATGGGGTCTCATACTTTATGGGGTCTCATACGCATTTTTCGAGGTGTTACAAATAGAATTACGAAATTAGTATACCCCATCCTACGGTGGGGGGAGAAAAGTTGTTTGGGCTGACAAAATATCTCTACCCGTTCTCACGCGGCATATTTTGTACTAGTTTTTTACGACTTTCACCCACTGTGCGACGTCCAAGCTTGAATACCTTGAATCGAGAGATCGGACTATATGGCAGCTACATCCAAATCTGGATCAATCTGGTCCAAACTGAAAAAACATGTCGAAGAGCCTAACACCACCCGCTGTCCCAAATTTCGGCGAAATTGGAGAATAAATCCGCCTTTTATGGGCCCAAGACCATAAATCGAGAGATGGTCTATATGGCAGCTATATCCAAATCTGAAATGATCGGAGCCAAATTGAGGAAGGATATCGAGTGGCCTAACACAACTCACTGTCAAAATTTGCAGCAAAATTGGATAATAAATGTGGCTTTTATGGGCCTTCGACCTAAAATCGGCGGATCGGTCTATATGGAGGCTATAGCAAGTTATAGTTCGATATAGTCCATCTCCGAATTTAACTTGCCTACGGACAAAAAAATCTAAGCAAAGTTTCAGCACAATATCTCCATTTGTAAAGACTGTAGCGTGATTTCAACAGACAGAAGGACGGACGGACAGACGGACGGACGGACAGACGGACGGACGGACAGGCATGGCTAAATCATACCCCCATCATTCGGTGGTGGGTATAAAAATAGTCGAAGCAGTCGGAGCCAAAAATCCATTTGAAAATAAATCCATTTCGACTTCTTCGACGTTTTTCCGATTTTTTGACTCTTTGTGACTTCAAAGTCGATTATTCGACTTTTTAAACAATGAAAGTCGACTTCGAATTTTTTGCACAAAAAGTCGATTAGTCGAAAGTCGACTTCGAGATCCCCAGACAACACTTAGAACATAAACGTTTGGGTGATGTAAGGGATCGTCACCCAAACGGTGGTATAGCCGTCCAATTAAATACCCAAACTAAAATCTCCAAAAAATTGTACTTTAAGTCTTTCAATAAACCAAAATCCTAAACATAACTTAAACGCTAAAGACATATTTAAAGGAAAAAAAACAATACCCCAACGGCAACACTGAGAATGCTGACTGTGCCCAAGTATGCGTTTAAAAGAAAACCATCCAAAAACAAGTAAGAACGTGCTAAGTTCGGCCAGGCCGAAACTTCTATACCCTCCACCATGGATCGCATTTGTCGAGCTCTTTCACCTTTAAGGCAAGCAGAGAATAATGGATAAGAATTGTTATGCCATTGGAGCTATATTGAGCTGCAGTCCGATTTGAACCATAAATGAATTGAATGCTGGGCATAGTATAAGTCATTGTCCCAAATTTCAGCCAAATCGGATAAAAATTGTGCCCTATAGGGGCTCAAGAAGTAATATCGGGAGATCGGTTTATATGGGAGCTGTATTAGGCTATAGATCGATTCAGACCATATTTGAGACGAATGGTGAAGTTCATGAGAGAAGCCGTTGTACAAAATTTCAACCAAATCGGATAAGAATTGCGGCCTCTAGAGGCTAAAGAAGTCAAGATCCCAGATCGGTTTATATGGCATTTGAACTATACCTAGCACACTTGGTGGAAGTCGTACTTCATGCACTTCATTTCAGCCTAATCGGATGAGAACTGCCCCGTCTAGTCGCTCAAGAAGTCAAGATCCAAGATTGGTTAATATGGCAGCTATATGAGGTTATGGACAGATTTGACGCTGATGTTGACGAATTTGGACTTTATGCGGTTTATGGCTAGCCTCTCATCCGCCGGAGTAATTTCTTTCTCTGATTAACCACAAATCCACAGCCAAATTCATACCTCCTTTCATGGCAGCTTAATATAGGACAACACCTCACGGTGTTGACGTGACGCCTTGCCCAAGACATCGCACATCCTGTATGGTGGCCATGACTGCCCTTCTCTAATATAGTCGTTAGAGTGTATACTTCACCTTCTCTACAAAGAGTTCGAACAATCCAGGTGCAGGTATGCAGGTCATGGTCATTAAAATGTTTGCGGTGCAGACCTCAGCGTAGACCTCAGTAACCCCTTGATTCCGATGCTGTCCTTTTATCCATGACTCTGACAATAGGCCTTATGAATACTTTCAGCAGATCAGAAAAAGTGGTCTTAAATTTCGCACGATGGCATGATCTGCACGGGATAGCTGTGAGTACCACACAGGCTGGAACAATGAGGTCCCATCCGTGTGATATTCATTGCTGTTATCAGAAACTTAGCTACGAGATACCAGACGCGTCCGCAATTTGCGGATAGTGGAATGCTCCATACGGAGCAGCTGCAACGGCAGTGGCGGACACTCTTCGGTATCGAGCAGAGAGTCTCAATGAGAGGCCGGACGGCACCGGCTCTTGCACAAATACTGAGTGCCTATGATGGTCGATATGACAAGGCGGGTTATTGGCGCCTTCAATTCGGTACGAGCTTGCTTATCTATAGGAGCATGACGAGGATCCCCACCTCCACAGCTATATGAGGTTGTGGTTACAACAACAACCTCTACCCATCTTCTAACAATCCTTTAATCGTATTGCACCTCTCAGCCGCAGTGGCTGGATCAGAAGGTGAGGATCAGAACCACGAAGACAAGGAAACTAGATACCTAGAGGTTAGCATGTCCCCCTTTGACCTTGAAAGTCTGGGTTCAAATCCTGGTGAGAACATCCGAATTTTTTTTTCAGCGGTGGTTATTCCCTTCCTAATGAACCACGAAGACAAGGAAACTAGATATCTAGAGGTTAGCATGTCCCCCTTTGACCTTGAAAGTCTGGGTTCAAATCCTGGTGAGAACATCCGAATTTTTTTTTCAGCGGTGGTTATTCCCTTCCTAATGAACCACGAAGACAAGGAAACTAGATATCTAGAGGTTAGCATGTCCCCCTTTGACCTTGAAAGTCTGGGTTCAAATCCTGGTGAGAACATCAGAAAATTTTTTTCAGCGGTGTAAAAACTTCTCCCCTAAAAGTTAGAGTGCTTTTGACAGACAGACGGACGGACAGACATGGCTAAATAGATGGGGCCTTAGATGAATATTTCGAAATGTTACAAACAGAATGACGAAATTATTATACCCCCATCCTATGGTGGAGGGTATACAAAAATTGCCTTAACAAACCACTTGGCATAGTAACTCACTTGTTAGCAGCTGCAGCAGCAGCAGGCTGCTGCCAATCCAACATTTTGACATCTTAGAGGTGCTTCCATAAAACAAATTGTTCCATGATGTTTGTTGTTGCTATTTGGTTGTTTTTTTTTTAGCTCCACCCTTACTTAACTCTCAGTGTGACGCGTAATTGTTATATATGAGACCGTTTGTCTACTTGTCTGGATGTCTCTCTCACCCCAAGCTGGTTATTGTAGCGTATGAGCTTTAGGTCTATTTGTAGGCAAATTCATCTTCAAGTCATTACATTCTACTTACGC
This sequence comes from Stomoxys calcitrans, assembly GCF_963082655.1. NCBI lineage: Eukaryota > Metazoa > Arthropoda > Insecta > Diptera > Muscidae > Stomoxys > Stomoxys calcitrans. The sequence continues at coordinate 106,703,456 of NC_081553.1, forward strand.
GTTTAAGTTATAAAGTCATTGTCTTGCCTGAAGGAATGAATGCCTGGATTGGGAGTACATTTATTGTTCAGGGCTATGGTTGTTTTTGTATTTTTCCTTCTTCTCTTGGCAAAATGTCTGACATCCTCCGTATGTCAGTCCGGTGACACAGATATGCCGGTAAAGTTGACAACAATCAGAATTTATTGCAGTTACTACGATTTCATTTTCACTGCCCATAAATATCGCATTATCTGTCGAGAGAAGGAGACGGCTGGTGGCCGCATGGTACATTTGTAACGACCTCAGGCAAATGACCGAAAGAAGAAATTATTATCGCACTCGAAATAATGTCCTTAGTACTACGCCTCTCTTGTTATTATCAACACCAATGATGGAGGATATTACTACGTACACAAAATGCCATTGCCTTCATTATCGAAATTTGTATCCTTGCCACGACCGTGGCCACCATCCTCCATCTGGCCCCCCATCATTTTCTGCTACGTCCCATGGTGATTACCACCATCATTACAATTTGTTGGCAATAATGAATTGTAATAGCATCAGATCGGCTTTAAATATCATTCCATTAGTAAATTAACAATGTTTTTAAATAATTCTAATGAAATTACATACAAAAACCAATTTCTATTTAAAGCATCTTTTTTTTCTGGGGGGTGGACATAATGGAATAACAGCCTTAATGATTCCCAGTAAAAGAACATTCGATTGAAGGTGACGCATTTAGTAGGTCTTTATGACCATTGTCTGAGAGTGGGTAAATGCCAATGGCTTTGTGGCGCTCGAAATGGTTATGGTGAATTTTTGGTGAAAATATTTTCCATCAAAAGGCTTTTTGAGTAATACAGCAAAAAGTGAATCTACTTGGAAAATATTCTATACAGATGTTTAAGAGGCGTATATAATAGAACATTCAAAATGTTTTTAAAATTAAAGAAATAGAACAAGAATGTGCTAAGTTCGGCCGGGCCGAATCTTATATGCGCCTTTCACCATGGATCGCATTTGTCGAGTTCTTTGCGCGGCATATCTTTTTAGCAAAACAAAGAATAATGAATAAGAACTGTTATGCTATTGGAGCTTCATCAAGTTATAGTCCGATTCGGACCATAAATGAATTCTAAATATTGTAGAGGTCATTGTGTAATATTCCAGTCCATTCGGAAAAGTATTGCGCCTTGTAGGGGCTCAAGAAACCAAATTGGGAGTTAGGTTTATATAGGAGCTGTATCAAGCTGTTGATCGATTCAGACCATATTGACGCGTATGTTGAAGGTCATAAGAGAAGCCATTGTACTGCCAAATCGGATGAGAATTGCGCCCTCTAGAGGCTAAAGAAGTCAAGATCTCAGATCGGTTTACATGGCAACTATATCAGGTTATGAACCGATTTGAGCCATACTTAGCAAAGTTATTGGAAGTAATACCAAAATACCACGTTGAAAATTACAGTCAAATCGGAGGAGAATTGAGCCCTCTAGAGGCTCAAGAAGTGAAGACCCAGATCGGTTTATATGGCGGCTATATCAGGTTATGAACCGATTTGAATCATACTTAACACAGTTGTTGGAAGTGATACCAAAACACCACGTGCAAAATCGGATAAGAATTGCGCCCTCTAGAGGCTCCAGAAGTCAAGACCCAAGATCGGTTTATATGGCAGCTATATCAAAACATGGACCGATTTGCCCCATATACAATCCCAAACGATCTACACTAATAAAAATTATTTGAAGCGCCTAGCACTACTCCTTCGAAAGTTAGTGTGTTTTCGACAGACAAATGGACGTACATGGCTAAATCGACTTAAAATGACATGGCGATCAAGAATATATATATATTATTATGGGGTCTGAGCTGAGGTGAGGTGTTACAAACAGAATGACGAAATAAGTACACCCTCATCCTAGGGTGAAGGGTATAAAACGAAGAGATCAGTGACAAAGATAGATGTCTTTTTTAATAACAAACAAGTAAAAAGGCGTTAAGTTCGGCCGGGCCGAACTTTGGATACCCACCACCTCGGCTATATATGTAAACCACCTTTCGTCAAAATCCGGTGCAAAACTCATAACTTATGTCCCATAGCAGAAATATGTGGAGGGGCTTAACTTAACTCTTTGTCCCAAATTTCGGCAACATCGGACAATAAATGCACTTTTTATGGCCCCAAAACCTAAAACCGAGAGATCGGTCTATATGGCAGCTATATCCAAATCTGGACCGATCAGTGCGATAATGCAGAAGTATGTCAAGGGGCTTAACTTAACTCACTGTCCCAAATTTCGACGACATCGGACAATAAATGCGTGTTTTATGGGCCTAAGACCCCAAATCGGAGGATCGGTCTATATGGCAGCTATATCTAAATCTGGACCGATCTGAGCCAAATTGACCAATGACCAAATTCACAGAGGACGTCGGAGGGCCTAAGACAACGCACTGTCCCAAATTTCAGCAAAATCGGATAATAAATGTAGCTTTTATGGGCATATAACCCTAAATCGGAGGATCGGTCTATATGGCAGCTATATCCAAATGTGAACCGATCTGAGCCAAATTGACGGAGGATGTCGAATGGCCTAGCACAACTCACTGTCCCAAATTTCAGCAAAATCGGATAATAAATGTGGCTTTTATGGGCCTAAGACCCTAAATCGGAGGATCGGTCTATATGGGGGCTATATTAAGATATAGTCCGATATAGCCCATCTTCGAACTTAACCTGCTTATGGACAAAAAAAGAATCTGTGCAAAGTTTCAGCTCAATATCTCAATTTTGAAAGGCTGTAGCGTGATTTCAACAGACAGACGGACGGACATGTCTAGATCGTCTTAGATTTTTACGCTGATCAAGAATATATATACTTTATAGGGTCGGAAATGGATATTTCGATGTGTTGCAAACGGAATGACAAAATGAATATACCCCCATCCTTCGGTGGTGGCTATAAAAATATGGAAAGCATTGAGGAATATACAATTCGGAATTCGAATATTTTACAATAGTATGAACTAGTGACAAGTAAATGTGCGTTAAGCTCGGCCGGGCTGAATCTAGTGCAACCTTCACCATGGATCATATGGGAAAAGTTCTTTGAATGAATTTTTCGAAAAATATTGGAGCTTCATCGAGTAATGGAAAAACTTCAGCCATATCAGTTAGTAATTGCGTCCTCTAAAGGCTTAAGAAGTCAAATCGGGCGATCGGTTTATATGGGAGCTATATCAAGTTACGAATCATACTTAGCGTGTATTTTGAAAGTCAAAACAAAACATCACGTGCAAGATTTTAGGCGGATCAGATAAGAATTGTGCCCTCTAGTGGCGAAAGAAGTCAAATCAAGAGATCGGTTTATATAACAGCTATTTAGGGTAATAGACCGATTTGAACCATTTTAAAGCCACTGTACTAAAGCAGCTTTAAGTCAAAACAAAACATCACGTGCCAAATGACAGCCATGTCGGATACGAATTGCTCTTTCTAGAGGAGCCGACTTGAACCATACTTAACTCAGTTCTTGAAAGGAAGTCATAGAAGAACACTAAGTGTCAAATTTCAGCCCAATCGGACAACAACTGAGGCTTCTAGGGTCCTAAGATGTCAAGTCGAAGGACCACTTTATATGAGAGCTATGTACTGGTCCGAACCGATGTGGCGCATTTGCAATTCCCAGCGACCTGCCAAAATATGAGGTATCTGTGCACAATTTCAGGTGGCAAGCTTCATTCTTTCGACCGCTACGATATACGAGGGTTGCTATTTATATTTCGGGACTAGAGAACACAAAAACAAATACTAATCATCAAAAAGCGCTTTATTGTTTTTCAAAATATTTCCCATTAAGATCTATACACTTCTACATGCGTTTGAACCAATTGTCGAAGCACTTTTGAGGCACTCTGCTTGAGGTATCTCCAAAACATGCATTCTGAACGTATCAACCGCTTATTCAGGTGTCGAAAAACGTTGACCTCTCTTTAATTTTTTACGTACCGGAATGAAAGAAGTCATTCGGTGCCAAGTCCGGGACTATATCGCGGATGACTCATCAAATCGATGTTTTGAGAGCTCAACAATGCAGTTATTTGAGCCAATATGTGAGGGCTCACATTGTCGTGGTGAAGAGAGATCCGTCTTCTGTGGTTGGTTTTCCTGATCCTGCTCTTGGAAGACAGCTGGCAAACAAATGCTTGTGTACCACTCCGAATTGACTATTCTGTGATGTTCTAGTGATAAGATTGCGACATGTATAGTTTTTCCGAAAAAAGGCGATTATTTGCTTGGAAGTGCTTCGTGCGCGAGCAACTTTTGTTGGATTTGGCTCATCTTGAAACACCTATACAGTTGACTGTTGTTCACTTTTGGGCTCATACGCGTAAATCCACGATTCCTCACCTGTCACGATGTCATTGATGTTTTTCGAAGCACCGCGATCGTATTTTTGGAACATTTCCAGTGGACACGAGCCTTTTTTGAGCGATTCACAAATTGTGTGGGATCCAATGCGAACAAATTTTTTTGACGGTCAAATGTTCATGCAATTTTGAGTGTATGCTGGTCCTACTAATGCCTAAGGTTGTCTCAATCTCACAATAGGTCACATGACGATTTTGCAATATCAATTGGAGCATAGCATCAATGGTTTTTGGAACAACATCTGATTTTGGACGACCTTCACGAAATTCGTCTTGGAGTGAACTATGACCCTGGTTGAATTCACCATACCATCGATTAACACTGGTCCTTGATGGACCTTCATCCCTAAAACTTCAATTAAGTTCATCGATGCACATTTGTTGAGTTAATTCACGTCGAAAGATGTAAAAAATAATCGCACTGAAATATTAATGATTTACAATAATTCCATTTTTCATTGGGCGAGATGAATTTTTTAAGTTATTGTAAACAACACAAATATCGCTCGTATGTCAAAACGTTCTGAGTACATATAATCTCAAAAATGTCAAGCTTTACGACAGAGCTGTCAGTTGGCAGATTGCAACACAAGGGTTCTCCAATCCCGAAATATAAAAGGCAACCCTCGTAGCTAGATCAACTTATGACAATAGCAAGACGATCATGAATCTATGTACTGAATGGGATCATAGGTTAATATTTTGAGGTGTTGCAAACGGAACGTCTAGATCTAGATTCTATGGTGGTGGGTATAAAAACGATAAGGGAGGTTTTAACATGAAATCCTCATGGATTTTTTATGTCTTATTGGTCCGCGCGAGGGGTTTTGTTGGCCATTACGGAAGACTTGTATTTTGTAGCCGAAAGTAGAATGGTTTCCCAAACGCCTCGATATTCTACGCTTCTTCTCTATTTTCTGGCACCCAATTTCTAGACGTTTTTCTCCACTTCGACTCACTATTGGAGTTTTGGTCTTCACATTTTATGTATTCCATTATGATCGCCTTCCAAAGCCTTCTTGGCTGGAGCTTCTTCACTGTTTCTGTAAAAGTAACCTAGTTAATGCAACAGATTCATTTTGATACGTTTAACTATGGTATCATCGTCAAACAGCTCATATAAATCGTGGTTGATAAGACGCCTTTTTTCTCCTACAACGCGGATGTGTTCATATATTTTATATAAGATTTTTCTCTTAAACACTCCAAGTACTACCTCGTCCACTTTCGCAAGTAATATCAGTGTCTTGTATAGTGAGATTTTCATTCGTCAAGAGTTGGCTTTGCTTCTGAAGTGCTTGCTTTATCCAAAGTAACATCTGTTAGCCAATGTTATAAAGGATGATTTTTTAAGAGTTATATGAAAGTTAAAAAAAAAAAACGCATAATATTCAGAAGAAGTAAAAAGGTGTCATGTCTGGCCGGGCCAAACTTTGGATACCCACCACCTCGGTTACATATGTAAACCACCTTTCGTCATAATCCGGTGACAAAATGCATAATTTATGCCCCCATAGCAGCTTTATCGAAATATGTTTCGATTTGGACCAAATTCGGCACGGACATTGATTGGTCTAATAAGTACAAGTCATTGTTCAATTTTGTAGAACAAAATATTGGTCCTTTTAGTAGCTTTATTTATATAAAGACCGGTCTGAAACACGACACGGATATCGAAAAGCCTAACATAACTCACTGTGCCAAATTTCAGCGAAATCGCACAATAAATGAGCCTTTTATGTGCCCAAAATCTTAAATCGAGAGATCTATCTATATGGAAGTTAGATCCATATCTGGACCAATTTGGGCCAAATTGAAGAAAGATGTCGAAGAGCCTTCCTTATACAACTCACAACTCACAAAATCGAGAGATCGGTCTATATGGCAGTTATGTCCAAATCTGGACCGATTTAAGCCAAATCAAAGAAGAATGTCAGTGGGATTAACATAACTCAACTTTACTTTGTGAGCCCAAGGCCTTAAATCGAGAGATCGGTCTATATAGCAGCTATATCCAAATCTGGACCGATCGAAACCAAATTGAAGAAGGATGTCGAGTGGTCTAACATAACTCACTGTGCCAACTTTCGGATAATAAATGTGGCTTTTATTGTCCTAAGACCTTAAATCGGCGGATCGGTCCATATGGGGGCTATATCAAGATATAGTCCGAGATAGCCCATCTTCGAACTTAACCTGCCTATTGTTGTTGACTAAGTTGTAGTTGTCACCCTTTCTCCATTTAGGTACGTTGAGGGTCGGACTATATTCGCAGATTTGCTTCCCATACTTTCAAAGGTTGCATTTGCTTCTTCCGGTGACCGACCCATAATATCTATGTCGGCGGAATAGGAGAGAAGCATATGTTCTCTTGTGAGTAGAGTGCCATATCTATTCACATCTTCATCTCGTATAATCTTCTACATCAGGATATTTAAAAGACCACACCATAGGAAGTCTCCCTGTCTGCAAACCATGAGTAGGTATTGAACGGTTCGTTGAGGTTGTTTCTTAACTGAGAACGTGTATCGGCAAGTGTCATGCTGCTAAGTCGTATCTGCTTTGCAGGAATACCAAACTCAGACATGTCTTGAAATATCTTTGAATGTATAGGACTGTCATAGGTGGCTTAGAATACAAAGCCACCTTCGCCTTATTTTGTATGTGATGGGAAATTTATTTATTATTCCCTAATTGACACATACAGTCTTGTTCTCTTTCTTAGGTACGGGGCATAGTATGCTGCAGTTATAATCTTTGGGCATGCGTTCTTCCAGAGTGCGTAGACGAGCTGTTGCATTATCAACCTTATCTGCATGTCGCTTTCGGTCTTAAGTAGTTCAGCCGGCAACCCATCGGCTTCTCCTACCTTATTTTCAGTCGGATTACTGTTACGTGAACCTCATTCTCATACCATCATCAGGGATTAGTTCTGTGGTATAGTCATGGTCGCCATCATCGTATACTAGTAGCTGTGAAAAATGTTCTTTCTATAAACTTAGCACACTATCAGTATCTGCTACCAAACTTTCTTCTTTGTCTCTGCAGGGTTTCATTATGGCCCCGGAACATCGCGATTCGCTTTTACTCACATCTTTAAATTTTTTTCTTATTCTTGCTGAAGAGACATTTCTCTTTTCTTATTTTCTCCCAAAACCTCTCCTTCGCCTGACACGTTACGACCCTGTATGTTGGATTCTTGCCTTCGGTAGGTTTTTAATACTTCTGACAGTACCATGGATTATTTGGTGGAGGCTTTGGGTGCTGCTGTACTATCGGGACAGGGAGTGGTTTCTTCAAGCAATTGGGTCAGCCGAGGGGAGTATGCCGTTGCCAACTGTTGTGTTTCCAGCTTCCGTGCAGATCGTACGTTTCTCCCAGACTAAGACGGGTGCGAACCTTTGCTGCAACAAGGTAATGAACCGAATCAATGTTCGCCACCGATCGTGTGAATCCTTCAATGTTTGATTCTGGTGCTGCTAACTACTATATCCTTTACCGCGAAAAAGATCATAAGCTTTCATCCACAGTCGAAAGTTTCTTCGTGTAGGCGAAATTTTGCGACTGTTGTTCCAAAAATATATTCCTTCCCTACTTTTGCATTAAAATCTCGCAGCCTCAGCCAGCCTTATTTGCGAAATAAGGCTGATGTTAAAGAATTTGGGCTTTATGCGGTTTGTGGCTAGGCTCTCATCTATCGGAGTAAGTTGGGGCAAGTTGTTTAATTCTAATCTAATTACAAATCCACAGCCAAATTCATGCCTCCAGGGCAGCCTAATATGGAGCAACACTTTTCGGTGTTGTTGACCGAGCCATCACACTTTCTGTATGGCGGCAATGACATATCTTCTCTAACATATTATCTCGTTCAAACATTTCAGATGGAGGTACGTGAGTCGTGGTCCTTAAAGCGCTTCCAAAGCAGAGCACGATGTAGACCTCAGCAGGCCCGTGATTTCGATGCTGTCCTTCTATCCATGACTGCGCTGCTAACAATAGTGTCTCATAATTGGCCTTATGTATACTCTCAGCAGATCAGAAAAAGAGGAATTAAAATTCCCACGTTGTCATGACCAGCACTCATCATCCAGCAATCATTCAATTGCAATACATCTTTCAGCCGCAGTGGCTGGATCAGAAGGTGAGAATCAGAACCACGAAGACTTGGAAACTGGAGATAATACTGCCTATCCCAAGAAAACCGGAAGCCACCCTAGCGCAGAGGTTTGCAAGATCGCCTTGACGCTGAAAGACTGGGTTCGAATCCTGGTGACAACATCTCTTTTCAGCGGTGGCGATAAAATTACCTCTGCGACGTGAAATTTGCTTCGCTATCCCACTCGTATCTAAGGAGCGGTTGACCCAGCAGTACTGTGAGGTTTGGATTACTGGGTTTGATGTTTGGATTGCTGGGTCGATCCTCATTTTTTCGAATGCCCCTTGGGTAAAGGACTCTCCTATTCTAAAATCACAGTTGTGGAACGGGGTTTTTAAAAAATTCTCCGGATGTCCTGTTCAAAAAACTATTTTGGAGGTCCTTTTTCCCAATATACTGACTTCCCGGTCATCCAGGAGTTTTTTTCCGCTGATTTCCTATCTTCTCCGCGTCAAAAGCCGTTAACCTTTTGACTTCGCAACCTTGTGTTCTATGCTTAGGCAATTGCTTCTTCTCGGTAGCATTTCAAATTTCGATCTGTAACTGTTCATTTTATTTTGAAAGTGTTTCTAATTTGGCACTGGCCGAATATTCTAAATCTTATGTACGAATATAGTATATAATGTATATCTATATATTTGACTGTTATATATCCCTTTCAATGGAGGAGACAAGGGTAAAGAAGTTGTCTTGCGAAACTTAGCATTCCTCTATTTAATGTCCACATCATTCATTTGTGTACGTGCATTTAAGTGTGAGTGTGTGCATGTGTGAAGGTTAAGATGTATTGTCGTTTCTAAATAAGTAACCCTAATAAACTTTACAACATTGTCGTCAACCCTCCAAGAATGGCGACAGACATTTTCAATGAATGAAAAGGGTGGCAGTTAGTAGTTCGAAAGTGTTTTTATTTCGTTAGTTTTTAGTTGCTAAAAGGTATTTTTCAATATGTTGCCATTACGCATTTCCCATATTTTCATTCGAAAGTCAACTTGCAGATACATTTATACGCACACATAAAAACATATTTGTTTGCATACATACGAGTTTATAATTTGAGTGTGAAAACTTATTAGGATGATACGAAGCGTCAAAAATTATTGGCAAAATTGCTGATTTCCAGACGAAGATTGAATTAAAGAACAGAGGAGATAGTTTTACTATAGTCAAGTCAGAGCAGTGGCATCAAATAGTAGAGAAGTTTAACATCGACAAAGACCTTATAAATGTCACCAGGGACAATTTATTGGTGGGGCCAACCATCACTGAACAATTTTTGTCTACAATTTGCCTCCTTCTTTCATTAATATTTGAATGTACTCATATAGTGTCTATAGCCGAACCGGGACCGCTCCAAAGCGCCTTCTTTAACTCTCTAATATCTTTTTAGGGTGGGGACACTTCGCCCTGAATGCGGATATCGAATTCGTGCCATTGTAGCCTATGACGCTGAACGCTTTCGAATCCTGGCGAGAACATCGGACAAAGCGGTGTTTATCCCCTCTTAATGCTGGCGACATTTGCGAGGTACAATGCCATGCATGGTCATTTAAAAAATTTTCCCCAAACAATAAATGCGCTTTTTATGGTCCCAAAATCTAAAACCGAGAGATCAGTCTATATGGCAGCTATATCCAAATCTGAACCGATCTGTGTCATAATGCAGAAGTATGTCAAGGGCCTTACACAACTCACTTTCCCAAATTTCAGCATAATCGGATAATAAATGCGCCTTTTATGGGCCTAAGACCCTAAATCGGAGGATCGGTCTTTATGGCAGCTATATCCAAATCTGGACCGATCTGAACCAAATTGACGAAGGATGTCGAAGGGCGTTACAGAACTCACTGTCCCAAATTTCAGCAAAATCGGATAATAAATGTGACTTTTATGGGCCTATGACCCTAAATCAGAGAATCGATCTATATGGCAGCTATAACCAAATCTGGACCGATCTGAACCAAATAGACGAATGATGTCGAAGGGCCTAACTCAACTTACTGTCCCAAATTTCAGCAAAATCGGATAATAAATGCGCCTTTTATGGGCCTATGACCCTAAATCAGAGAATCGATCTATATGGCAGCTATATCCAAATCTGGACCGATCTGAACCAAATAGACGAAGGATATCGAAGGGCCTAACGTAACTCACTGTCCCAAATTTCAGCAAAATCGGATAATAAATGTGGCTTTTATGGGCCTAAGACCCTAAATCTGAGGATCGGTCTATATGGCAGCTATATTAAAATCTGGACCGATCTGAGCCAAATTAACGAAGGACGTCGAAGGGCTTAACACAACTCACTGTCCCAAATTTCAGCAAAATCGGATAATAAATGTGGCTTTTATGGGCCTAAAACCCTATACGGAGGATCGGCCTATATGGCAGCTATATCCAAATCTGAACCGATCTGAGCCAAATTGACGAATGATGTCGAAGGGTCTAACACAACTCACTGCGCAGAATTTCAGCAATATCGGATAATAAATGTGGATTTTATTGGCCTAAAAGCCTAAATCGGCGGATCGGTTTATATGCGGGCTATATCAAGATGTAGTCCGATATAGCCCATCTTTGAACTTAACCTGCTTATGAACAAAAAAAAAGAATCTGTGCAAATTTTCATCTCAATATCTCTAACATGTCCGTTCGGGTGGGATTTGGGATGGGACGTCCCCCCAGATTATGTGACCCCAAAATTTTATACCAATTTCGTGTTTTGGGGTACCATAAGGTGGCATACAAAATTTGGCTTAAATCGGTGCATCCCTCTCCGAGATCTGACGTTTTTGAAAATGAGGGTAATGGGCAGGGTCCGTCCCCTCTTCAAATATCATAAAATGTAGCGCCCTATTTTAACGGGGACTAAAACTCTACCATCTGTGAAAATTTCATGAAAATTGGTTCAGCCGTTTTTGAGTCTATACGGAACAGATAAACAAACTAACAAACAAAAAAAAGGCAACAATTTCATTTTTATATAATAGAACAATATTTACCCACCCTAATATACACGTATTACCATGTAAAAGTTTGTTTATAAATGTGGGAGGTTACATGTCAGCTTTTGATAACGTTTTTAGGACGGTGTGCAAAAGTACGTTAGTTATGGTCAATAAAGACATCATTCCCCATACAGATGGCAACATACCAACAGCCAAACATTCTCGCATCCTTGAGATACAACAGACGAAAGAGTTTCTGGTGAAAGTTAGAAAGTGAGGGATAAATTTGCCAGGAAATATATTAGAACGGAGTAACTTGGCATTGGCGTACAAAACTATTTCGGTCACATATCAAGACTTTAGGAATTCCTGAGAAACTGAAGAACTTTAATTATGGCAACAAACAAAGTTCTTGGTAAACAAAAGAACCTTGAACATTATTTGAGAAATGTGGTTGAACTTATGTTTAGGACATAGTAAGAAAATATTTTCCAAATATGCACAAGATATTTATTTAAGTTTAATGTTGGTCATTCTACTGACACAGATTGAGCAAAAAGGCCCAGAAGTGAAAGTGGTGTAATTTATGGTATCATTTGGTTGTTATTGCAGCAGTGTGTTGTGTTTTATATTTCGTCTGCTTGGTGCTGTTGAATATCCAGATCTAAAAACTCTGTGACTAAGATAGGGTGCATCCAGAGGATCTTGGTCGGAGTTAAGTGAGTCTGGCTGGACAGCTAAACAGGTGATGCACAGTGATGCCTCTTAATGTATTTGTTAGACAAAAATAGTAAGAGCTAATATAGCGCTCTAAAATTTTGCATAGAGTTATATTTGAGTGTGAGGCGCCCCGGTAGCCGAGTTGGTAACGTGCTTCGATTACCAGATCGGAAGTCGTGGGCAGGGCTGCGGAGTCGAAGTCTTGGAGTCGAAATCAATCAATTTTGCCCGGACTCAGAGTCGAGAAAATTATCTAAGACTCCGACTACGGACAAAGTAGTAGAAAATGTTTCAACAAAAAAAAATTTAATTCAAAAATTTTTTAAATGAAAGCGTGCTAAGTTCGGCAAGGCCGAATCTTGGGAACCAACCACCATGGATTGCATTTGTCGAGTTCTTTTCCCGGCATCTCTTCTTAGACAAAAAGGATAAAAGAAAAGATTTGCTCTGTTATTAGAGAGATATCAAGATATGGTCCGGTTCGGACCACAATTAAATTATATGTTGCAGACCTGTGTAAAATGTTAGCCAATTCGAATAAGAATTCCGCCTTTGGGGGCTCAAGAAGTAAAATAGAGAGATCGATTTATATGGGAGCTGTATCAGGCTATTGATCGATTCAGACCATAATAAACACGTATGTTGATGGTCATGAGAGAATCCGTCATACAAAATTCCAGGCAAATCGGATAATAATTGCGTCCTCTAGAGGCTCAAGAAGACAAGATTCCAGATCGGTTTAATGGCAGCTATATTCGGTTACGAACCGATTTTTTGGCACAGTTGTTGAAAGTCATAGTAAACTACGTCATGCAAAATTTCAGCCAAATCGGATAGGAATTGCGCCCTCTAGAAGCTCAAGAAGTCAAGTCCCCAGATCGGTTTATATGGCAGCTAAATCAGGTTATGGACCGATTTGAACCATACTTGGCACAGTTGTTGGATATCGTAACCAAACACCTCGTGCAAAATTTCATTCAAATCGGATAAGAATCGCGCCTTCTAGAGGCTCAAGAAGTCAAGACCCAAGATCGGTTTATATGGCAGCTATATCAAAACATGGACCGATATGGCCCATTTAAAATCCCAACAGACCTACACTAATAGGAAGTATTTGTGAAAAATTAAAGCTTCTAGGATGATCGAGAGACCGGTTAACATGGCAGTTATATCAGGTTATAGACTGATTAGGATCGTACTTGGCACAGTTGTGGCTTGTAAGGGTTCAAGAAGTCAAATCGGGCGATCAGTTTATATGGGAGCTATATCGGGTCATAGACGTACAATACTGAAATATTGCACAATTTTTGTCCGATTTGGCTGAAATATTGCACGTATTTCAGCCAAATCGGACAAAAATTGTGGCTTCCAGGGGTTCAAAAAGTCAAATCGGGAGTTCGGTTTATATGGGAGCTATATAAGGTTAGAGACCGATTTGGACTGTACTTGTCACAGTTGTTGGAATTCATAACAAAACACTACGTGCCAAACTTCAGCGCAATCGGACAAAAAATGTAGCTTGTAAAGGCTCAAGAAGTCAAATCGGGAGATTTGTTTATATGGGAGCTATATCAGGTTATAGACCGATTTGGACTGTACTTGCCACAGTTGTTGGAAGTCATAAAAGAAAACCACGTGCAAAATTTCAGCTAAATCGGACAAAAATTTCCCCTTCCAGGGGCTGAAGAAGTGAAATCGGGAGATCGGTTTATATGGGAGCTATATAAGATTCTTGACCGATTCGAACCGTACTTGTCGCAGTTTTTGAAAGTCATAAAAGAACACCACGTGCAAAATTTCCGCCAGACCCTTCTAGGAGCTGAAGAAGTGAAATCGGGAGATCGGTTTATATGGGACCTATATAAGATTCTTGACCGATTTGAACCGTACTTGCCACAGTTGTTGGAAGTCATAAAAGAACACCACGTGGAAAACTTCAGCCAAATCGGACAAAAATTGCCCCTTCCAGGGGATGAAGAAGTGAAATCGGGAGATCAGTTTATATGGGAGCTATATAAGATTCTTGACCGATTTGAACCGTACTTCTCACAGTTATTGGAAGTCATAAAAGAAAACCATGTGGAAAATTTCAGCTTAATCGGACAAAAATTTCCCCTTCCAGGGGCTGAAGAAGTGAAATCGGGAGATCGGTTTATATGGGAGCTATATAAGATTCTTGACCGATTCGAACCGTACTTGTCACAGTTGTTGAAAGTCATAAAAGGACACCACGTGCAAAATTTCAGCCAGACCCTTCTAGGAGCTGAAGAAGTGAAATCGGGAGATCGGTTTATATGGGACCTATATAAGATTCTTGACCGATTTGAACCGTACTTGCCACAGTTGTTGGAAGTCATAAAAGAACACCACGTGGAAAATTTCAGCCAAATCGGACAAAAATTGCCCCTTCCAGGGGCTGAAGAAGTGAAATCGGGAGATCGGTTTATATGGGAGCTATATAAGATTCTTGACCGATTCGAACCGTACTTGTCACAGTTTTTGAAAGTCATAAAAGAACACCACGTGCAAAATTTCCGCCAGACCCTTCTAGGAGCTGAAGAAGTGAAATCGGGAGATCGGTTTATGTGGGACCTATATAAGATTCTTGACCGATTTGAACCGTACTTGCCACAGTTGTTGGAAGTCATAAAAGAACACCACGTGGAAAATTTCAGCTAAATCGGACAAAAATTTCCCCTTCCAGGGGCTGAAGAAGTGAAATCGGGAGATCGGTTTATATGGGAGCTATATAAGATTCTTGACCGATTCGAACCGTACTTGTCACAGTTGTTGAAAGTCATAAAAGAACACCACGTGCAAAATTTCAGCCAGACCCTTCTAGGAGCTGAAGAAGTGAAATCGGGAGATCGGTTTATATGGTTCAAGGGTTCAAGAAGTCTAATCTGGAGATCGGTTTATATGGCAGCTGTATCTAAATATGAACCGATATGGCCCATTTGCAACCTACATCATTACTAAGTATATGTGCAAAATTTCAACGGCTAGCTTTACGCGTGCGACCGCTATCGTGATTTCGACAGACGGACAGATGGACATGGCTAAATCGACTCAGAACGTCGAGACAATCAAGAATATATGTACTTTATGGGGTCTTAGACAAATATTTGGAGGTGTTACAAACGGAATGACTAGATTAGTATACCCCCAATCTATGGTGGTGGGCATAAAAATATGCCAAGTGAGAATGTGTAGAGATATCTCTTTGAAATTGGAAGTGGTAAGAGCTAAAGTGTTAGGAAGATCGTGTGCAAAATATCCGGGCGCAATAGCGTTGTCCATTTACGGTAACGTGACGACGTCGAAGAAGTGTGGCCCAATGACGCCGCCGGCATGCGAAACGCACCAAACAGTTATATTTTGTGGATGAATGCTGTTTCGTGAAGTACATGTTGATATTCACCTGTCTAATAACGTAATTTTGCTTATCGACGAACCCATTTACCCAATAATGAGCTTCGTCACTGAAGATGATTTTCCTCTTAAAGTAGAGGTCAACGACTCTGAATTTTGGAAGTACATTTTTATGATTTGCAGACGTTATTCGTTCATGTACTTTACCATGATGGACATTTTGAGTTTACTGAATCAATTGACAGTGACAGTTCGAGGATAAGTGTAAGAGTATTTTCACAAATTATATAAAAAGTTGTCAAGTCCTTATTGGAAACCCCTTTTTTAGACCCCTTGACATAAATGTCAAGTACGGATCACATTTAGGTATTGCACCACATAGATCTATATTTCGGTATAGGTCTTAAAACCATAATAGGTGCATTTATATCCCGAGTTCGCTCAAATTAAAAACAGTAGATTGTATTGAAACTCTTGACATCGAGTCCCAATATTTGGATTCAACCGTCATATAAACCGATCTGGCGATTAATGGTTTTAAGCTAACAAAATTCTCATTTAGTGATGGCACAGGTATCATCACAACGATTCATGATGCGATACAAAAACATTTTGTTCATTTTGAGGTGTTTGAATTCGCCAACAATAGCTGGTTGTTATTTTCAAGCCAAATATAACGCAATGACACTTTAACTCTGTAACTACATTACAAGTAACTTGCTTTTCAAATTAAACGAAGGTATACAACAACGCCAACGCCAAAGTTAACTGTTCTTAAAAAAATCAAGCAAATGGTATATCTTCACATTATCTTCGACACGAATCTTTAAAGACAAGATTTTTTAGTGTAGATGATTCCATTGCCCTACTTTTTGAAAATCATTTTGCTTTTCTAATTTTCGTTACCTTATTTTAGTGTTGAGCTGATAAAAAAAAACAATAAAAGTAATGTATTTCTAAATTATTTCACTTCACCTAAGTTCGCTTATCCCTTAGAGGATTTCTTTGGCCTTTTAGCAGGTCAAAGCAACCATCTGTTGAATGGTATTGGAGTATTTATCCAATATTGACTGTGATGGCAGGCGGAAAATTGCATTTGCCCAATGTCCTGTGCAAAAATTGCGACAATTATTATCGTAGTTATTGGCAGCGAGCCAAATGGAATTCTTGGTGTGGACGTGTGCCAAAAGAGTTCACCCAACCACACGGTGATACGGTGAACAAGCCATAATGTCCGTAATGTCAGACGGAAATGACAACCAAATACGGGTGTAACCATTAAGAAAACATCACCAAATGACCGAATGAACGACCAAGCGATTGGCCACATTGCGGCAAAACAGCAGCCAAAAACAAAAGGACCCCTTTCACAAAATGAATAAAACACATGATGACATCTGAATGTGGGAGGAGGTAAAGGCGGACGCCAACAAATAATAATTCGCTTAAATTGCATTATTGTAATCGTAATGATAATGGCTCAATTTCTGTCGCTATTTGTTGCTCACTAATGTGTGAAAAATTATAAATTGCCATGCTTTTAAGAGTGCTAAGAGAATGTGAAAGCGGTGAGGTATATGATTAATGACCATCACGTGATATCCCATGGCATGAAAGCGGTTGTTAAATGTGACAATTGGCAGGACACCATGTAACAATGAGCGGATGACAAATGAATATTTGTAAATGATGATTAATGAATAGGAAAAATGTTTGAGAGAACTTACAAAAACGACGTACTGAAAATCCTTGGCTTTCCTCAACATAAAACCAAGTCAGTGCACAATCGATAATCAGCAACGGTGTTATACGTTTTGGATCAAGATAACTCAACAATGATTATGGCAAAAGTTCGGAAATGCTTTGAGAAACTCTTCGGATTGCTGCCGCTCAGCCGTTCTGCCTGACCTTTAAAGAGGATATTACTTTACTTTAGTTGGCCATTACAGAACATTTGATGCTCTAGTCCAATATAGAGCCTTGAGTTTCTGCGATCCTTCCACAATCTCTGATAGCCAGTTTTGAGATGTTTTTCTCCACTTGGTCACTCCATCCTAGTTTTCGTCTTCCACTTTTGTGTGTTCTATTATGGTCGCCAGCAAAAGACTTCTTCGCTGGAGTTTCTTTATTCATTCTGACAACATGACCTAGGCTACGAAACTGTTGCATTTTGATAAGATTAACTGCGCTAAAGTCGTCATTCAGATCAAATAGCTCGTGGTTCATACGACGCTTATATTCTTCATTAACGCAAACTGGTCCATATATTTACGAAGGATCTTTCTCTCAAACACTCTAAGTACTGCCTCATTTGTAATTTTGCACAAGGTATTCTGTTATGACTTTCAACAACTGGTGAAGCTGCCATATAAACCGATCTTGGATCTTGACTTCTTGAGCCGCTAGAGGTCGCAACACTCATCCGATTTGGCTGTAATTTTGCACGTGGTGTTTTGGTATCACTTCCAACAACTATGGTAAGTATGGCCCAAATCTGTACATAACCTAATATAGCTGCCATATAAACCGATCATAGGTCATGACTTCTTCAGCTTTTAGGGGGCACAATTCTCATCCAATTTGGGTGTAATTTTGCACGTGGTGTTCTAGTATCACTTCCAACAACTGTGCTAAGCATGGTTCAAATCGGTTAATAACCTGATATAGCTAGAGGGCGCAATTCTAATCCGATTTGGCTGTAATTTTGCACGAGGAATTCTGTTATGACTTTCAACAACTGGCTGCCATATAAACCGATCTTGGATCTTGATTTCTTGAGGCGCTAGAGGTCGAAAGTCTTATCCGATTTGTCTGTAATTTTGCATGAGGTATTCTGTTATGACTTTCAACAACTGTGCTAAGTATGGTTCAAGTCGGTTCATAACCTGCCATATAAACCGATCTGGGATCTTGACTTCTTGAGCCTCAAGAGGGCGCAATTCTCATCAGATTTGGCAGAAACTTTGTACAACGATTCTCCCTTGACCTTCAAAATACGTGTCCAATAGCATGATACAGCTCCCATATAAGCCGATCTCCCGATTTTACTTCTTAAGCCCCTACAAGGCGCAATTTTTATCTGAATGGACTGAAATATAACACAATGACTTCTACAATGTTCAGCATTCAATTCATTTATGGTCCGAATAGGACTGTAATTTTATATAGCTCCAATACCAAAACAGTTCTTATTCATTATTCTTTGTTTGCCTAAAATGAGATACCGTGCAAAGAACTCGACAAATGATATCCAAGGTGGAGGGTATATAAGATTCGGCCCGGCCGAACTTAGTAGGCTCTCACTTGTTGGTTTTTAGAGCGCACAACAAGCCGATTACTGGCTTAGGTGTATAACTATAGTGGCATGGGGCAGATTTATATCTGCATCCTCTTTTCAACCTAACCTACTTGTTTGTATGTTCTTGCCAGGAACCCAGGCGTTTAGCGTCATAGGAGGACACGCTAACCTCTGCGCTAGGGTGGCCTCCATCTCTTTCTAGGCGTTCGTAGAAAATATAACAAATAACGCTGATGTTGAGGAATTTTTCCTTTATGCGGATAGTGGCCAGCCTTTCATCCACCAGAGGAAACCTGGATACAAGGTATTTCAGTCTCCGACAAAACACAAATCCACAGCCAAATTCATGCCCCATTCCAAGGCAGCATTCATATAGGGAGTCACCTCTCGGTGTGGTTGTGGAGCCTTCCTCGAGCCATCATACTTCCTGTATGCCGGTAATGTCTGTCATGTACTTTCAATACATCCGCTTGTGTATATTGTACCCTCTCTATAAGAAGTTCAGACATTCAGACTAGGGTGGCCTCCATCTCTTTCTAGGCGCTCGTAGAATATGTAATTGGTGTCTCCTTCCTTGTCTTCCGTCGAAATATGGACGTCAATAAATCTGATGTTGATGAATTTTTCTTGTATGCGGATTGTGGCCAACCTTCCATCCACCAGAGTAAATCTGGAGACAAGGTGTTTCAATCTCCGGCGAAACACAAATCCACAACCAAATGCATGCCTCCTTCCAAGGCAGAATTAATATAGGGCGTCACCTCTCGGTGTTGTTGTGAAGCCTTCTCCGAGCCATCGCACTTCCTGTATGCCGGTAATGCCTGTCATGTACTTTCAATTCATCCGCCGTATATCATATCCTCTCCATAAGAAGTTCGGACATTCCAGGTGCAGATCCGCAAATCATGGTCGTCAACATAAGGCAATGCAAATTTGCCCATGAACATTCCATTAAGGAACGGGGGCAAACTTCTCACATGTCAATGAGTGCTGTCCGATTCAAGTTTAAGCTCAATGATAAGGGGAGATCCGTTTCCAAACTTCTTCGTTTTTCCAAAGTAATCTCTTCAAGTTTTCTTCAAGATGGGCTACAACCAGACGTCCCTACCCATCTTTTAATCGTTTTATGGGTTAACTCGTGGCACATTTTAGCTTAATACCTTTAACGGATGTTAAAGATAGCTACCCAGGTGACACTGCGGGGAGGTTTGTGGCCACATTTTAGATGAAGGAAAACCAAGATATACCCGGATTTTGCCAAGTTAAAATCAATCACAACCGTTGCCTGGTTTCCAACATTTCCAAGTCACCCATGAAGAGTGTATAACTTATTATTATTAATTATTGAAATCATGCATCAAGCAGCATGCATTAATGGTATATTTCTAACGAAATTTGCTATATGAGAGAACGATTTTATCAATATTTAATTATTTTATGTATTAAATTTAAAGTAGTAATAAGTCTATCAGAACCAACCAACTATTGGGTTTGTTTTCTTGTTCATTCCATCATAATTGCAATTTCTTCCCTCTATTCTTCGTATGCCTTGTTTCAATTGACTGTAGAAAAATTATTTACTTGCCATTTGCACAAAAAGCTGAATGAAATTCCGGGAAAATGTTTAATAAAAAATGCAAAATTTGTTCTATATATAAAAGCGTTTTAAATGACATTTCATGTAAGACGACATCTAAATGGCAGCATGGAAATCGTATTGAATAGAACGACACGATGACAATATTAAAAATTGCCAACTACTACAAAAGACTATCATCATCATCGGGAGCAGCAGCACTAGTATCAGCAGGAATTTCTTGGAAGAATTTTAGCAGTTCTTTTATAGTGAAATTCCTCCTGCTGACTTATCCTTGGAGTAAAGTGGAGCATACAGTTGATGATGACAGAGAGAATAGTTCCAAACGGTACTATTGAATATTTTGCGGTACAAATGTAATGAAAGAACAGTGTAGATGTCATGTATGCAAGAGTATGTTGTAGCTACCAATTGAATATCATGTTTTTTATAAATTCATGCCAATACATGTATTTTTCATATTTTATTGCACGATTAAGATTCAACATCATATGCATTGTAAATGAATACTCGTATTCACTGATTATTATTATTCAAACTAAATTGTAAACATTTTACGTAGTCTTTCAGATGCTAAGAAGATATATATAGGCTATTTAAAGGACGTTATAAAGGGTGATTTTTTTGAGGTTAGGATTTTCATGCATTAGTATTTGACAGATCACGTGGGATTTCAGACATGGTGTCAAAGAGAAAGATGCTCAGTATGCTTTGACATTTCATCATGAATAGACTTACTAACGAGCAACGCTTGCAAATCATTGAATTTTATTACCAAAATCAGTGTTCGGTTCGAAATGTGTTCATTCACCGTAACGTTGCGTCCAACAGCATCTTTGAAAAAATACGGTCCAATGATTCCACCAGCAGTTCTTGAACGGCTTCTGGTTGCTCTTCACTCCAAATGCGGCAATTTTGCTTATTTACGTAGCCATTCAACCAGAAATGAGCCTCATCGCTGAACAAAATTTGTCAAAATTTTAACACATTTCGAACCGAACACAGATTTTGGTAAGAAAATTCAATGATTTGCAAGCGTTGCTCGTTAGTAAGTCTATTCATGATGAAATGTCAAAGCATACTGAGCATCTTTCTCTTTGACACCATGTCTGAAATCCCACGTGATCTGTCAAATACTAATGCATGAAAATCCTAACCTCAAAAAATCACCCTTTATATAAACAGAATGGTTTAATATACTCTTCTAAGAAGAGTCTAAAAGTGTTTTAGGTAAATAGAATATTTATTTCTTTAGTTTAAGGTTGTTTCAAATATGACTACTCTACAAGTGCGGAAGTGATCTGCAAGTGAACAGTTTATGTGAATTTGGAAACTCCTACAATTGTTTATGTCGTTGTTTCCAAAGGCAATATAGAAAAGCAAAAGACAGAACGCATCAGTTAAATGTAATTTATTGACGGTTGTGATGAACGTCGGCGATCTTATTGCTTTAAACTCAGCAACACAAGTATCGTTGCTGTGCTTAAAGCGCTGGTAAGAAACTCCAGAGATTATATTCATTAACATCTTTAATTGAAATGGATGGCGTTCATCCAATTAAGTAAAAGCTTTAATTCATAATTATGATTGAATAAAGGTTTTTCATGGCTCCGTTAGGTAGTCTGCTATCGTTTTCGTCTATTGTGATACCACAGGAAAAAAAAGGAAGATGCCTTCTAGTTCCTACGGCTGAACCATTAAGATCGCTTTTGAAAGCTCAACAACTTGCGAATGAAAAGAAATGAGAACCTATAGTGGAACCCATTCTGCCTACCGATGCGTGTCACACACAAAGCAGATGTTCTATAGTCTCTTTTTTCTTGCTCATCCTTACAGCTTCTGCAGATGTAGTTTCTTCGAAACTATCGAATATCAGCATGTTTAACAATCAGACAGTGACATGTCATGACGGACACAATGACTGAGACGTTTGCACTAGCTAGTGACAGCAAAGCGGTAGACCTATTCAAGTCTAGATAAGGTCATATAATTTCGGATTGTTCACAACTTCAAATTTGTGACTATCCGTCATTGTCTTTAGGGCATGGTCCTGAAGACTCAGCATAAATGTCGCTAGAGGCATACCCACAGATTACAATTCTCCTGGAATTTTTAAGGTAGTTCCTAGTCTTGCTAGCTTGTCTGCTCTACAATTGCCTTGAATATATGTAGACCGGTATACAGGCACCCAGAACAACTGACATTTTATCTTAGCCATTCCAACACTTCTTTAGATTTCTTGATACACGTTACAGTGCTCGAGTAACCTTCTCTATATTACAAGTCCTAGTTCTTCAGAGTACCCCCCAAAAGCCCACCTGGTCGTCTAGTTTGGAACCAGTTGTATAGAAGTATATGCAGCTTCTATTACTAAGGATGTCGTAGTTTCAATTGGTTCAATCAACAATAGTAGTACTGTATTTTATATGAAAAACTAGTTCAGGCAATGTGTAATCCACACTGACTGGAAAATTGGTCATTGTATCGAGGATAACAAATTGTACGTAGTCGGCGCATTACCAAGGCAAAAGTTCCCTTAACCTCAAAGCAGTGATCGCAGCAATTTATCTAACCATAATGTCTAGAGGCATTAGGTGTAGAATTAAATTCAGTTCATCAAATGGTTTCGTACTTAGTGTGGCAGTGATACACACACAAGCGAAATATATTTTTCCAGAGTAGCGACGAATATATATGAACATTTATTTTCTTTAAAGAAAAGCCATGAAAATGAAGAATTAATTTTATTACTAACGAACCGGGCCCGCTCCGCTGCACCCTTTTTAACTCTCATATATCTTTTTGAGTGGGGACATTTCGCTCTGAATGTGGATATCGAATTTGTGCCTTTGTAGCCTATGACGCTGAACGCGTTCGAATCCTGGCGAGAACATCGGACTAAGCGGCGGTTATCCCCTCTTAATGCCTGCGACATTTGCGTGGTACAATGCCATGCATGGTTATTTAAAAAATGTTCCCAAAGAGCTGCCGTTCGGACTCAGCTATAAAAAAAGGATCCCTATCATTGAGTTTAAAAATGAATCGGAAAGCTCTTATTGATGTGTGAGAAGTGCGCGCCTGCTCGGTTCCTGGGGTTTTTAAAAATTAGGGTAATGAGAAGGGCTTTTTAGGGGAGGGATGCCACCTCAGACATTTCGACTCAAATATGGATATCAAATTCGTGCTGCACTTCCGAATCCCTTTAATTTGAGCCCCATATTGCCATGGTCGGTAAATATGAACAGTTTGGAGGGTGTTTTGGTGCTAGGAAGGCCATCGGCACTTTGCACTGAAAATAGACATCAAATTCGTTATTTATTCCCAAATACCGTTGATAATAGTTCCATATTGCCATAGTTGGAAATGAAAATGCTTAGGGCTTACTTCACAACACTTGGCTCCAAAATTGGATATCAAATTGGTTTTCTACTCTCAAATACCTTTCATTTGATAATGGGTCAATTAATCCATTTAAAGTATATTTATGAGGAATCCAAAGGTTAATGTCAGTTTCGTAATCTACTCCCAAAAACCTTTCATTTAAGTCCCATATAGCCATGGTCGGCTAATATACTGATTTGTTGTATTTGGGGATGGACGACTTCCCATTACTTGGACCTAATTTTTTATGCCGTAATCTACAGCCTTATCCTTTTCATTTGAGTCCAATATTAACTTCGAAAATATCTGTTTAGAGGAGTTTTGGGGTTGTGGTGCTTGGACCCAAAGTGTAATACCATATTCGTTTTGTGATCTCCAAAACCTTTCCTTTGATACCCTTATTGGGCCCATCGGACAACTTTCGGATATGGGTGACATTTTTGTGGTAAGGAGAAGGGTCCGCCTCCATCTGAAACTTTTAAAAAATTCGATTCAGCCTAATATTGTCATAATGGGTCTAATAGCGTTTTTGAGGGGTGGCATGACTCCCTATACTTCGATCTGATTTTTTTATGTCAGTTTCGAAATCTACTCCCGAATACCTTTCATTTGAGCTCCATATTGACGTGAACGTCCAATATGTCTGTTTGGGGGAGTTTTGGGGTTGGGCGGCTCGATGGGTACTTAGACTACTACTCTCCAATACCTTTCATTGGATACCTATTGTATATTGTCTCCTTCCGTCAACTTTTGTGTTTTTGGCATAAGGGGGAGGGTCTGTCCCCTTCCGATATCAAAAAATTATATAACCTATGTTTCCTTCCAGACCATCCTTCACAATATGCGAACATTGCGAGAAGGTCGATTCTGCCGTTTTTAAGACTATACGGAACTAACAAACCGAGTTCCATATATACCTGATTGGCTAATGTGCCCATATTGGGCGTTTTTATGGGGGTGGGGTTACCCTCTATACATTAACATTATTTGGTTTGCCAGATTCGTTATCTACCTCCGCATACTTTTCATTTGATACCCATATTGTCCTTGTCGGACCACTTTTGATTTTGGGTGGTGTTTCGGGGGTGGAGGGTCCGTCCCCTTCCGATATCAATAAATTCTAAAGCCTATTCATACTTCCTGACCATATTCGTAATCTACCTTTCATTTGGTCCCATATTGTCATGATCGGTCCACTTTTATTTTTGGGTTGTACTTTTGGGGTCAAGGGGAGGTTCCGTCCCCCTCCCGATAACAAAAAATTATATAACCTATGTTTTCTTCCAGACCAACCTACACAATCCGTAAAAATTTCACGGCTTTTGAGTCTTTACGGAACAAACAAACAATCCGACAAACACAAATTGAATTTTATATATAAGATATTTTTCTGGGTGTATGTAAACCACATTTTGTCATAATCTGGAGAAAAATGCAGCATTTATAAACTCATTACAGCTAAATTTGAATATGGTCCGATTTGGGTCAAACTCGGCATGGACGTCGAGTAATCTAAAAAATTAAATTCACATTAAAACAGAATATTGGTCAATATGGCAGCTATATCAAAAAATAGACCTATCTGAACAATTTAGGGCACGGATGTCGAAAAGCCTAACATAGGTCACTATGGAAAATGTCAGGGAAATCGGATAAAAAGGGCGCTTTTTATGAGCCCGAGACCTTAAAACGGGAGACCGCTCCAAATGGCAACTATATCCAAATCTGGACCGATCTGGGGCATCTTCAAGAAGAATATCGAGGGGCCTAACACAGCTCACTGTGTCACATTTCAGCGAAATCGAGTGATAAACGCTGCTGTGATGGGTACAAGGACTAAAAATGGGAGATTTGTATATATGGCACCTATATCCAACTATATACCGATCTAAACCATATAGAGAACGGAAGTCAGAAAGCCTAACATAGGTCCTTGTGCCAAATTTCAGCGAAATTGGGTAATAAATGCGCCTTTAATGGGCCCAAGACCTTATACGGGAGATCTGTCTATATGGCAGCTATATCCATATATAGACCTATCTGAACCATATAAGAAATACATGTCGGAAGGAAAAACATAGATCCTTGTGCCAAATTTCAGCGAAATCGGGTACTAAATGCCCCCTTTACAGGAACAAGACCCTGAATCGGAAAATCGGTCTAAATGGCAGCTATATCGAAATATAGTATGGTTTTGACCATGCTCAGTGCGAAATTCGAGGAGCCTAACGCAAAGCATTGTGTCAAATTTCATTGAAATCGGATATTCAATGTGGCTTTAATGGACCCTGAAACCTTACATCGGAAGATTAGTCTATATAGGGGCTACATCAAGTTCAATATAACCAATCATCGAACTTAACCTGCCTATGGACAAAACAAAAAAGAATCTGTGTAAAGTTTCAGCTCAATATCTCTATTTTTATAGCCTCCACCATAAGATGGGGGTATACTAATTTCGTCATTCTGTATGTAACTACTCGAAATATTCGCCTGAGACCCCATAAAGTATATATATTCTTGATCGTCGTGACATTTTATGTCGATCTAGCCATGTCCGTCCGTCCGACCGTCTATCTGTCCGTCTGTCTGACGAAAGCAC
This sequence comes from Stomoxys calcitrans, assembly GCF_963082655.1. Taxonomy (NCBI): domain Eukaryota; kingdom Metazoa; phylum Arthropoda; class Insecta; order Diptera; family Muscidae; genus Stomoxys; species Stomoxys calcitrans. The sequence continues at coordinate 106,729,952 of NC_081553.1, forward strand.
GCAAACTTTCGAACGAGTAAAGCTAGCCGCTTGAAATTTTGCACAAATATTTCTCATTAGTGTAGGTCGGTTGGGATTGCAAATGGGCCATATCGGTCCATGTTTTGATATAGCTGCCATTAAAACCGATCTTGGGTATTGACTCCTTGAGCTTTTAGAGGGCGCAATTAAAGGGTGATTTTTTTGAGGTTAGGATTTTCATGCATTAGTATTTGACAGATCACGTGGGATTTCAGACATGGTGTCAAAGAGAAAGATGCTCAGTATGCTTTGACATTTCATCATGAATAGACTTACTAACGAGCAACGCTTGCAAATCATTGAATTTTATTACCAAAATCAGTGTTCGGTTCGAAATGTGTTCATTCACCGTAACGTTGCGTCCAACAGCATCTTTGAAAAAATACGGTCCAATGATTCCACCAGCGTACAAACCACACCAAACAGTGCATTTTTCGGGATGCATGGGCAGTTCTTGAACGGCTTCTGGTTGCTCTTCACTCCCAATGCGACTTTGCTTATTTACGTAGCCATTCAACCAGAAATGAGCCTCATCGCTGAACAAAATTTGTCAAAATTTGAACACATTTCGAACCGAACACTGATTTTGGTAATAAAATTCAATGATTTGCAAGCGTTGCTCGTTAGTAAGTCTATTCATGATGAAATGTCAAAGCATACTGAGCATCTTTCTCTTTGACACCATGTCTGAAATCCCACGTGATCTGTCAAATACTAATGCATGAAAATCCTAACCTCAAAAAAATCATCCTTTATTATCCGATTGAAATGAAATTTTGCACGACGTATTTTGTTATAATATCCAACAACTGTGACAAGTATGGTTCAAATCGGTCCATAACCTGGTATAGCTGCCATATAAACCGATCTTGGGTGTTGACTTCTTGAGCCTCTAGAGGGCGCAATTCTATCGATATGTTGGCGATTAGAATGAAATTTTGCACGACGTATTTTGTTATGATATCCAACAACTGTGCCAAGTATGGTTCTAATCGGTCCATAACCTGATACAGCTGCCATATAAACCGATCTGGGGACTTGATATCTTGAGCCACTACACGGCGCAATTATTATCCGCTTTTGCTGAAATTTTGCATGACGTATTTTGTTATGATATTCAACAACTGCACCTAGTATGGTTCAAATCGGAACATAACCTGATATGGCTGTCATATAAACCGATCTGGGGACTTGACTTCTTGAGCTTCTAGAAGGCGCAACTATTATCCGATTTGCCTGAAATTTTGTATGACGGATCCTCTCATGACCATGGTCTGCATCGGCCTATAGCCTGATACAGCTTCCATATAAATCGTTCTCTCTATTTTACTTCTTAAGCCCCCAAAGGGCGCAATTCTTATTCGAATTGGCTAACATTTTACACTGGTATCCAACATATAATTGAATTGTGGTCCGAACCGAGCCATATTTTGATATCGCTCTAATGGCAGAGCAAATCTTTTCTTTTATCCTTTTTTTGCCTAAGAAGAGATGCCAGGAAAAGAGCTCGACAAATGCGATCCATGGTGGAGGCTATATAAGATTCGGTCCGGCCGAATTCATCACGCTTTTACTTGTTAAAGACTGTAGCATGTTTTCAACTGACATACAATTATTGATACTAAAATCTTAATTGCAATCCTCGAACCACCCTATAAAATTGAATCATAACACTTTTGAGTGCTCCCACTGTTTTCCATGGGAAAGCAACATTGGGAGCAGCAATAATGCAATAATAATATCTACATTCTTTATGTTAAATGAGTTGAGTTTAATTATCAACAATGGATAAATTTCATGAAAATTAAAATTTTGTAAAACTTTCTTTAATTCTGCCCTAACCCAATAATGAGATCTAAAATGCCATTGTGTTTTAATATCAATATTTATCAGCAAATCACTATTCTTAATTTTCAATTTTCTTTATGGTCTAAAGGATCAATTTTCTTTATGCAATTTTCTATATAACATTGGGAATAATAGGCGTTTTTATAGACATAGCACAACACGCACAAACACATTGTCTCTTCTATGGCCTTTTATGTTCTACTCTTAAGCCTTGGCATTTTCCAATTGAGTACTTACTTCACTCACAGCAGCATTCTTCAATGTTGAAATGGCAAAATGATTCTTTAAGACGCTAAGTCACTTCACAACATAAAAACGCACATCTGCATACAAACAAATCGGAAAAGGGGGAACTGCGTACACAGGCCCAACGACCCACATATAAATGAAATTCAAGACTTCAGCCACTTAACAACTCTTCTGCTTTAGTATGAGGCAAATTTATTTTCTTTACTTTGAAGCCGCTTCCTTAGCCCGCCTCATCTGCCCTTTTTTGCCCTTGCTGTGACTTGATACGTCTTTCCTCGTAGTTTGTTTTTAGTAAAAAATATTCTTTGGCATGTAACAAAAACAAAAGATATGGAGTGGAGAAAGTTGAGGACCGGTGAGGAGAGATCAACATCAAAACCCGTCAGGATTCAAAGGTTTTTGCCATCTTAAGGATACAAATCCTTAAGTGCACTTTTACTGAGTGCTGAGTGCATTTAGTACAAATTGCAATTTGTATTAAGGATGAAGTGAAGAAAAACTCAATCATTTTTCCATGAGCTTCTTTTTTTCTATTGAAAATGCTACTTGGAATTTTCTTGCAATTCATCCATCCTTTATAGTCTGTTTCAAAGATTTTTTTCTTCAGTTTTTCGCTGCCTTCAATCACATTGAAAACTTTTGCTTATACACGCAGCCACATACACCATAGTGGCGAAAGTGCGAACTCATATATACAAAAGAATCTAAGCTAAAATCTTTAGTTTAGAAATCTTGAGGTAAATTTAAATGCTTAGAAGTTTGATTACGGGAAAACAAGAAACATGTGAATATGGATCAATAGCTGGGCCGGGCCCGCTCCGCTGGGTGTTTTTTTTTTGGGAGTGGGGTGGTCTCCCAAACACTAAGCCCTGAAAATATATCAGCAACGTGCTCTATGCTCATATATTTGAACCCCATATTGCCATTGGCCTCGAAATTGGATATAAAATTAGTTTTCTAATCTCAAATATCATTCACTTAAACCCCATATTGAAAAACCCAGCAAATATGTCCAGTTTGGAGTATGGGCCCTAAAATCTATGAATATTGAGCTCCACAGTCTTAAAGACCCAAATTGTCTTGGAATACGTCCTACTTTGGGGTTGTTATGGTGGTGGGACGTCCCCTAGATTGTTGGGATCGAATGTTGATTTCAGATTGATGGTCTACTTCCAAATACCCTTCATTTGAGCTCCATTTTTCCATAGTCGGCAAACATGACCGGTTTGGGGGGTGTTTTGAGGGATGAGGCGGCCACTCAGTGACTTGCCTTTGAAAATATATATCAGATTCGTGTTCTAATCTCAAACACCCCTTATTTGATCCTCATATTGCAATGGTCAGCAAATACTTCCTATTTGGTGGTCTTATAGGGGTGGGGTGGCCCCATATCAGATTCGTGCTTTACTTCCAAAGACCTTTCATTGGAGTTCCATATTACTATGTTCGTAAATCTTTCTTCTTTGGGGGATGTTCTCGGGGCGGCCACTCAAACACTTGGATATCAGATTCGTATTCTACACTCAAATACCTTTTATTTAAGCCCCATATTGCCATGGTGAGTAAATAAGTCCTGTTTGGGGAGTGTTTTGGGGAAGGGGAGGACACCCCGAAACTTTGTACCAAATTTAGATATCAGATTCGTATTTTACTCGTAAATACCTTTCATTTGAGTCCCATATTGCCATGGTCGGTAAATATGTCCGATCTAGCGGTGTTTTGGGGGTTGGGGAGGTCCCCCAAACACTTGGTTCGACAATTGGATATCAGATACGTTTTGTAATCTTAAATACCTTTCATTTGAGTCAAACATTGTCGTGATCGGTGTATATATATATTTGGTAGGTTTTGGGGTGGGGCAAAATCATCAAAAATGTAAAACAATATTTTCACCACGAGATCATTATGCACCATCAGTGTAAATTTCAAGAAAATCGGTTCAGCCGTTTCTGAGTCTATAAGGAAAACACAAACAAACAAACCTACAAACAAACACAAATTGATTTTTATATCCTCCACCATAGGATGAGGGTATACTAATTTCGTCATTCTGTTTTTAACTCCTCGAAATATTCGTCTAAGACCCCATAAAGTATATACATTATTGGTCGTCTTGACATTTTAAGTCGAACTAGGCATGTCCGTCCGTCCGCCTGTCTGTCGAAAGCAACCTAACTTTCGAAGGAGTAAAGCTAGCCGCTTGAAATTTTGCACAAATGCTTCTTATTAGTGTAGGTCGGTTGGGATTGTAAATGGGCTATATCGGTCCACGTTTTGATATAGCTGCCATATAAACCGATCTGGAATCTTGATTTTTTGAGCCGCAAAAGGGCACAATTCTTATCCGATTTGGCTGAAATTTTGCATGAGAAATTTTATTATGACTTCCAACAACTGTGCTGAGTATGGTTGAAATCGGTTCATAACCTGATATAGCTGCCATATAAACCGATCTGGGGTCTTGACTCCTTGAGCCTCTATAGGGAGCAATTCTCATCCGTTTTTGCTGAAATATTGCATGACGTGTTTTGTTATGACTTCCAATAACTGTAAATGGTTCAAATCTTTCCATAACCTGATATAGCTGTCATATAAACCGTAATGGGATCTTGACTTCTTGAGCATCTAAAGGGCGCAAGCATTATCCGACTTGGCTGAAATTTTGTACAGCGGCTTCTCTCATGACCTTTAATATACTTGTCGAATATGGCATGAATTGGTTTATAGCCTAATATAGCCCCCTTATAAACCGATCTCCCTATTTTACTTCTTCAGCCCCTAAAGTGCGCAATTCGTACTAGATTTGGCTGAAATTTTACACAATGACTTCTACTATGGTCTCCAATATTCAGTTCAATTATGTTCCGAAATGAACCATAACATGATATTGTTCCAAAAACATAGCGGTTCTTTTCTTTTATCCTTTGTTTGCCTAAAAAGAGATACCGTGGCAAGAGCTCGACAAATGCGATCCATGGTATATAAGATTCGGCACGGCCGAACTTGTTATATAAGAAGATATGTTTGGAGTAGATGAATCTTCACCATGGGCAGAGCTTTAACGTTCCCTGGACGTTGTTCTCCTCTATGCAAAAGCCGATGATGTATAATACGATGCCTTGTTTGCCCAAGCAGTCATATGAAAATACCGGCATATATGAGAGCTAATACAGTTTTTGGACCAATTCGTACCAAGTATTATGTTAGACAGTCCCATGCTATAAAGAGAAATTTTTTTGCAATTAGAGAAACGCATTGTCTTAATTGACTTCACTTTGTTTCCAATGGGTAAAATACAAAATATTATGGCGATCGGTTAACGAAACACCGTGCCAACACGATCCAAAGTTGGTTGCAATGCTTTCTAAGGAATCCGTTTGGGTATTTTAGGACCTTGAATGAAATTGGTAAACTAAGTACATATGTATACAAAAATTATTACCAAAACACAAACTGTACCTTGCATCACCACTGTGGCTGTAATAAAATGTATAGTTTGAATCAAAAATTTCCGTTGTTTCGGCTTAGCCATGTCCGTCTGTCCGCATATCCCTTCTGTACTGATTGTTTATCTGTCGCTTTTTTCTAATCAAGGTGGTGATCGTGTTTGTTACCTAATCATCACGAAATATCACTTTTTATACCCACCACCGTATGATATGGGGTAGCTTAATTTAGTCATTCCGTTTGCAACACATCGAAATATCAATTTTCGACCCTACAAAGACGATTTAACAATGTCCGTGTGTCTGTCCGTCCGCCTGTTGTAATCACTCTATAGGCTTCAAAAATTGAGATATTGAGCTGAAATTTGGCACAAATACGTCTTTTTTACTTTCTTTTGAACGGGCCAAATCGGACCATCTTTGGATATAGATGCTATATAGACCGATTTTCCGATAAAGGGTCTTATGCCCATAAAAACTTAATTTTTCATCCAATTTTGCTGAAATTTGAAACAGTGAGTAGTTTTAGGCCTCCCGACATCTGACCCAAATATGGTTCCGATCGGATTATATTTAGTTATAGCTACTATATAGACCGATATCCCGATAAAGGGTCTGAAGACCATAAAAACTCTATTTATTACCCGATTTCGCTGAAATTTGCAACAGTGAGTTATTTTAATCCTCCCGACATCTGAACTAAATATGGATTAGATCGGACTATATTTATATATAGCTGCCATATAGACCGATCCAGACCCTTTAACGGCAGTCTGAATAGATAAAAGCTTTAATTATTACCCGATTTCACTGGGATTTAAAACATTGGGTTATTTTGAGCCTCCCGACATCTGATTCAAATATGGTTCAGATCGGACTATATTTAGATATAGCTGCCATATAGACCGATCTCACGAATTGACTTCTTGAGCCCCTAGAAGCCGCAATTTTTGTCCCATTTGGCTGAAATTTAGCATGCAATGTTCTGTTATGCCTTCCAATAACAGCGCCAAGTACGGTCCAAATCGGTATATTACCTGATATAGCTCCGATCGCCCGATTTGACTTCTTGAGCCCTTACAAGTCGCAATTTTTTGTCCGATTTGGCTTAAATTTTGCACGTAGCGTTTTGTTATGACTTCCAACAACTGTGCCAAGTACGGTCCAAATTAGTCTATATTCTGATAAAGCTTCCATGTCTCTCGATCATCCTTGTTCGGTTCCTAGAAGTTTAAATTTTTAATGGTTTGGCAGAAGTTTTGTATGGTGAATAAAATTATGCCCTACAACTTTAGAATCCATGGTGGTGGATTTCTAAGATTCGTCCCGGCCGCACTTAGCACGCTTTTACTTGCTCAACCTAACCTAACCTAAACCAACTTTACTATTTATACGCTACACCACTACTGTGGTACAGGGTATTATAACTTAATGCATTTGTTTGTAACACCCAAAAGGAAGAGATATAGATCCATTGATAAGTATACCGATCGACTCAGAATCGTTTTCTGATTCGATTTAGCTATGTCCGTCTGTCTGTCCGTCAGTCTGTCTGTCCGTCTGTCTGTCCGTCTGTCCATGTTAATTTGTGTACAAACTACAGGTCGCAATTTTCATCCGAACGTCTTCAAATTTGGTATGGGAACGTTCATCGGCCTAGAGACGAAGCCTATTGAAATTGGCTGAAAAATCGGTTCAGATTTGGATATAGCTCCCATATATATTTTTATCCGATTTACAGAAATACAGCAATAAAATGGTCATTTGTTAACCGATTCTCTCGAAATTTGGCAGGAAGGATTTTCTTATGACTCTCAATATTACTGGTGAATTTTATAGAAATCGGTTCAGATTTCGATATAGCTCCCATATATGTGTTCGTCCAATTTGCAGAAATACAGCAATAAAATGGTCATTTGTTAACCGATTCTCTCGAAATTTGGCAGGAAGGATTTTCTTATGACTCTCAATATTACTGGTGAATTTTATAGAAATCGGTTCAGATTTCGATATAGCTCCCATATATATGTTCATCCGATTTGCAGAAATACAGCAATAAAATGGTCATTTGTTAACCGATTCTCTCGAAATTTGGCAGGAAGGATTTTTTTATAACTCTCAATTTTACTGGTGAATCTTATAGAAATCGGTTCAGATTTAGATATAGCTCCCATATATATGTTCGTCCGATTTGCAGTAATACAGCAATAAAATGGTCATTTGTTAACCGATTCTCTCGAAATTTGGCAGGAAGGGTTTTTCTTAGAACTCTCAATATTACTGGTGAATTTCATAGCAATCGGTTCAGATTTAGATATAGCTCTCATGTATATGTTCATCCAATTTGCAGAAATACAGCAATAAAATGATCATTTGTTAACCGATTCTCTCGAAATTTGGCAGGGAGAATTTTCTTATAACTCTTTATATTATTGGTGAATTTCATAGCAATCGGTTCAGATTTGGATATAGCTCCCATATATATGTTTGTCCGATTTGCAGTAATACAGCAATAAAATGGTCATTTGTTAACCGATTCTCTCGAAATTTGGCAGGAAGGATTTTCTTATGACTCTCAATATTACTGGTGAATTTTATAGAAATCGGTTCAGATTTGGATATAGCTCCCATATATATGTTCATCCGATTTGCAGAAATACAGCAATAAAATGGTCATTTGTTCGCCGATTCTCTCGAAATTTGGCAGGAAGGATTTTTTTATGACTCTCAATATTACTGGCGAATTTCATAGCAATCGGTTCAGATTTAGATATAGCTCTCATGTATATATATCGCCCGATTTTCACTCCTAGACCCACTGCAAGCGCATTTATTGACCAATCTTCTCAAAATTTTGTACAACGCTTTCCTCGACGACTTCCACAACATCCATAAAGTTTGATAGAAATCGGTTCAGATTTAGATGTAGCTCCCATCTATATGTTCGTCACATTTTGGGTAATTTTTTTTCATTTGACAACCGTAGTTATTACATTTTGAACATACTTGCTTTGCTCGAAATTTGATGTAGTAATTTTAATAACCTATCTGAAAACATCCGACGAGGTCCATCAAAATTGGTTCAGAATTAGATATAGCCTCACTTTTGTATTTTTAGGGTAGGTGTAGGATATTATAAAGTCGGCACCGCCTGAATTTTACTTTTCCTTACTGGTTTTCACTTTAATTCAACTATAAGTAACCATAGCCAACAGCATTTTGCCATGCTAAGTCTACATTTCTTCTTTTTGGAGGGTACAAACAAAAGCATTGCTTGTAGTAGCCTACACCACCATAGTGGTAAAACAGTTAGGGGGGGGTTATAAAGCTATTCTACCTAATCAATTTTCTTTTTGACCTCTTTCTGCTCTCCTTACTAGGTTTACCCATATACATAAAAAAGAAACCTTTAAATGAGCTCACTTCACCTGTGTTTTCCGCCCCTTTCTCATATGGGTGTGGGGGGGGGGGGTTTCCCATTAAAGATAGGTTTTAATTTTCCAGTTGAATAAAGGTGTCACACATTCATAAATATATAAAAAAAAGATGTCACAAATGCTATAAATGTTCATTTAGCTGCATGCCCACACACACTCTCACACCTCTTCACACGCACACATGTACATATCTCATTACGAAATTGTCTTTGGCATGAAGCATTTAAGATATTGTATTCTGTCATCTTGAATTTCATTTACTGAGGCTTATTAAATTGCTGCAATTGAAGAGAGAGAGAGAGAGAGAGAGAGAGAGTAACCGAAAAACAACAGCAGCGACAAGGACTAAACAATCAAAAGGTTTTATATTTCCACAAATGAAAATTCTCCCCTGAGAAAACTTCTGCTCCAGCTTTGTGCTGTCAAGATTTTGTGAAAATGACTTTTATGGCTATATTTGATGGCTATATTTGAGTTTTGTCTAAATGAAAAAAAAAAAATGTGTTTTTCAAAATGCCAAGTAATGCAATGAATAAAGACTTTAATGGGAGTCTCATTTTGTTTTTTAGGTTTTAGATAGACACTGAATTTAACTGGAGATGTGTTTCGATTTTTGTTGCATTTTAGGATTTCATATTAAAGCGCTAATGAAATTTCTTTCTTTTAGCATTTCTTTTGTAATTTTTCCAACGAAATCTTAAAACTGGTTACGTTTGGCCCCCGTGATATAGTTGAAGTATTTCTTACAACTCCTTCTTAGATAAGAAACATTTCCTAACGTTTGCTATGAATGAGAGGGAATAGCAGAATATTCGAATTTCAATTACCCAAGAATGGAATATAATACCGCAATTTCCTTTGTTCATTTTCCTTCTTAGTGTTCGTATGCATTACAAATCATTGTTATAATTAAAATTTGTCTGTCCATTCCTTGGGTCGTTGGAAATATATTTCCCAAGAGCAAATAAATATCCACAAAGCGTGTTATTATCAAGACCACAGTGTGGGGTGGTCAATAAATTCAAACGAAGATTGCAATTAACTCCATTTCCAAGAAACGTAGAGCTTAACTTAAGGTTGCGTAATTGGTCACTGGTGGATTATATGCATTTGCAAGAGTTTTGACTGAAGAAATTCAACAAAAAATGTTGAATAAAACTCATGGTGTTGCTATCGATTCAAAATAGGGTTGTAGAGTGGGAACAAAAGTATTGTTCTGGCTATAGCTAGATTTTTGATACTAAAGTTTTGGTAAGCATAGCATATCATAACAAACATAATCTAATATAATGAAAAAATATCTGTAACTTACCTATTCCAAATTTTCGTAAGGTCCAGTTATTTCTGAAAATAAAAATAAAAACATGAAAATATTTCGAAAAATATTTGTTATCTTTCTATATATAAACAAGTAAAAAGGCATTAAGTTCGGCCGGGTTGAACTTTGGATACCCACCACCTCGGGCATATATGGAAATCCCTTATCGTCACAATCCGGTGAAAATTGGATAACTTAAGCATCCAAATTCTGCATGGACATGGAGTGGTCTAATACATATGTCACTATTCAACTTTGTAGAACAAAATATTGTCCTTTGGGCAGATATTTCCAATTATAAACCGCTCTGAAGCATATTAAGGTCGGATATCGTGAGGCTCAGAAAAACTCACTGTCTCAAAATTCAGCGAAAACGAATAATAAAATAAGGCTATTATGGGCTTCAGTCCCCTTATCGGCAGATCGGTCTATATGACAGCTATATCTAAATATAGTCCGATCAGAACTATATATAGGTCGGATGTTAGGAGGTCTTAGCCTACTCACTGTTTTAAATTTCAGCAAAATCGGATAAAAAATAAAGCTTTTATGGCCTTCAGACCCTCTATCGGGAGGTCGGTCTATATGGCAGCTATATATAAATATAGCCCGATCTGAATCAAATTTAGGCCAGATGTCGGGAGGCTTAAAATAAACCACTGTTTTAAATTTTAGCGAAATCGGATAAAAAACAAGTAAAAAGGCGTTAAGTTCGGCCGGGCCGAACTTTTGATACCCACCACCTCGGGTATATATGTAAACCACCTTTCATCAAAATTCGGTGAACATTTCATACCTTATACTCATATACCTAATACCGATCTGAACTATATACGACACGGATGTCGAAAAGCCGAGCATAAGTCACTGTGTCAAATTTCAGTGAAATCGGATTATAAATGCGCCTTTTATGGGGCCAAGACTTTAAATCGAGATATCGGTCTACATAGCAGCTATATCCAAATCTGGACCGATTTGGGCCAAGTTGCATAAACATGTCGAGGAGCCTAACACTAAGCACTGTCCCAAATTTCGGCGAAATCGGACAATAAATGCCTCTTTTATGGGCCCTAAACCTTAAATCCAGAGATCGGTCTATATTGCAGCTATATTCAAATCTGGACCGATCTGGGCAAAATTGAAGAAGGACGTCGAAGAGCCTAACCAAACTCACTGTCTCAAATTTCAGCGACATCGGACAATAAATGCGTCTTTTATGGCCCCAAAACCTAAAACCTAGATATCGGTCTATATGGCAGCTATATCCAAATCTGGACCGATATGTGCGATATTGCAGAAGTATATCAAGGGGCTTAACTTAACTCACTGTTCCAAATTTCGGGGACATCGGGCAATAAATGAGCATTTTATGGGCCCAAAACCATAAATTAAGAAATCGGTCTATATGGTAGCTATATCCAAATTTGAACCGATCTGGACCAAATTGAAGAAATATGTCAGAGGGCCTAACACATCTCACTGTCCCAAATTTCAGCAAAATCGGATAATGAATGTGGCTATTATGGGCCTTACACCATAAATCGGAGGATCGATCTATATGGCAGCTATATCCAAATCTGGACCGATCTGAGCCAAATTAACGAAGGATGTTGATGGGCCTTACACAATTCACTACCCCGAATTTCATCAAAATCGGATAATAAATGTGGCTTTTGTGGGCCTAAGACCCTAAACCGGAGGATCGGTCTATATGGCAGCTATATCCAAATCTGAACCGATCTGGACCAAATTAAAGAAACATGTCAAAGGGCCTAAGACAACTCACTGTCTCAAATTTTAGCGAAATCGGACCATAAATGTGGCTTTTATGGGCCTTAGACCCTAAATCGGAGGATCGGTCTATATGGCAGCTATATCCAAATCTGGACCGATCTGAGCCAAATTGACAAAGGATGTCGAAGGGCCTAACACAACTCACTGTTCCAAATTTCAACAAAATCGGATAATAAATGTGGCTTTTATGGGCTTAAGACCCTAAATCGGCGGATCGGTCTATATGGGGGCTATATCGAGATATAGTCCTATATAGCCCATCTTCGAACTTAACCTGCTTATGGACAAAAAAAGAATCTGTGCAAAATTTCAGCTCAATATCTCTATTTTTAAAGACTGTAGCGTGATTTCAACAGACAGACGGACAGACGGACGGACATGGCTAGATCGTCTTAGATTTTTACGCTGATCAAGAATATATATACTTTATAGGGTCGGAAATGGATATTTCGATGTGTTGCAAACGGAATGACAAATTGAATATACCCCCATCCGTCGGTGGTGGGTATAATAAAGCTTTTTGTGGCCTTCAGACCCTGTATCGGGAGATCGGTCTATATGGCAGCTCTATATAAATATAGTCCGATCTGAATCAAATTTAGGCCAGATGTCGGGAGGCTTAAAATAAACCACTGTTTTAAATTTTAGCGAAATCGAATAAAAAAAGCTTTTTGTGGCCTTCAGACCCTGTATCGGGAGATCGGTCTATATGGCAGCTATATCTAAATATAGTCCGATCTGTACCATATTTAGGTGACTAAATGTTCTATTAAAAATTCGTGAATTTTGTACTTTCTGTTCAGATGGAGCTAGAGGTCTGAAATTTGGCGTGTAGGAGGAACTTAAAAATATATGATGGGGGACTAAATGATTTTTTCACAATACAAACATTTTGGTACCAAAATTGGTACTATTTTGCACTTTTTTTATAGATGGAGCTGGAGATCCGAAATTTGACAACGAGGTACAATTACAATTACAAAATTCGTAGATTTTGTTACCAAAATTGGTAGCATTTTGTACTTTCTGATTAGATGGAGTTTGATGTCTGAAATTTGGCATGTAGGTACGACTATGAAATATATGATGGGTACTAAATGTTCTATTAAAAATTCGTACATATTGGTACCATTTGGTACTTTTTTTTTCAGGTGGAGATAGAGGTCTGCAATTTGGCATATAGGTACACGAAGGAAATATATAATGGGTAACTAAATGATCAATTAAAAAATTCGTGATCCATTCGTAAAGTGAACATCAGTACGAAATAGTTTAGCGAGGGTTGCCTTTTATATTTCGGGATTAGAGAAGAAAGTTCACCCGTAGAACGATAAAAATATGGGCTTGGGCGTCGGGTTAGTAGCCCATAACCCGGAAAACTTGGAAAAAAAACAAAGAAGAGTGAAAACGGAAGGATAATTTAGCGTAAACGAAGAGAAAATATAGGCTACATGAAGACCATGCTGAACAAATGGATTCGAATCCTGGCTAGAACATGAGAACAAAAATTTTCAGCGGTGGCTATCACCTCCTAGTCCTGGCGATATCTGTGTGATGCTATGCCATGTAAAAACTTCTTCCCAAAGAGGTGTTGCACTACGGCACGCCGTTCGGACACGGTTATAAAAAGGAGGGCCCTTATCTTTGATATATGAGAAATTTGTCCCGGTTCCTTAGTGGAATGTTCATAGGCAAATTCTAACATCGAAGTATTCTCACGTCCATATAGCTGTCACCCGATAAAACCAAACCAAATAAATAAATTTGTGATAGATGGAAGGCATTAACCAGGGTTTAAGATATACAATCGACCCGAGGGGAGAATATCTATTCGAGTCGCACAGGTCTTAATGTGGCGAGAAACGTACGATCTAAAACAGCACAGAAGCTATACACCGGAAAGCTGCAAACACAACAGGTGGCAACGACATACTCCACTCGGCTAAACCAATTGCTTGAAGAAAGAACTCCCTGTCCTGATAGTAGAGGAGCGCCATGGCAAAACATTAGCCACTCCATGGAAAGAGCTACAACATCCGTACTTGGGTACCAAAATTCTCCCCCATGGTACGACCAGGAGTGTCAAACAGCTACCAAGAAAACGGCATACAGGACAACTTTTTAGTTAGTTGCAATGCTACAGCACAAGGAGAGGCATCGGGAAAAAAGGAGAGAGGATAAACATAAATTCCGCAAAAGAAGAACGAAATGGAAAGACGTGAGTGTGAGCAACTCAAGATGTTCAGAAGCCAGAATGAAACCGAAAATTCTATTCTATTGGTACAGGCACATCCTGCTGAAGAGACAAAGAAGGAAACCTGATGGAGATATTGAACTGAAAATATGGAAAGAACACATTTCCCAGCTGCTGGTATCCGATGATGATACAGATGTATTCATCGCCACATGAACCACATCCTTGATGCTGGCATAATCAGAACGAGCTCCACGTAGCAGTTACCCGGCTGAAAAGCAATAAGGCAGCAAAGGTAGATGGGTTGCCGGTTGAACTGTTTAAGACCGGAGGCGACACGCTGATAGGGTATATGCTGATAAGATATATGCAGAATGGATTAAGAAGCTCCAGCAAAAAAGAGTCCTTTGAAGGCGATCATAGTACAATACGCAAAAGGGGAAAATCAAAACTCTGATAAAGTGACCAAAATAGAGAGAGACATCTCCCAACTGTGTGTCAGAGATTGGAGAAGAAGCCCAGAAATTCAATGTAGTTGGATATCTATTCTATGTTCGCAAGAGGAATAATTTTTCTTTAACGGCCAACTAAAGTAAAAGTAAAGATTGCTTCTTATTTTACAACACATATAACTTTCGAATTACTTTTTAAAAGTTTCTTTTTCTAAAGTTAACATTTTAAACATAAACATCAAAACCTTTGAAGGCGCTCCTATCTGTAAAGTTATTTCCGTCTATAGCTAAGGTACACTGTTGTCTTATTCCAAAGTTAATTTCCTAACTTTTAACGAAATTTTGACGTTCATTTTAAATTCTTGTCTTTAATAACAAGACGCAGAGTTATAAATCTATTAACCAGCCATTTAAAATAAGAAAACCATTAGTACCAAGGAAAAATCATTCACCAAAGGAAGAAATGTTTTCTTAAAAATGTGGAAAAGTTATCATCTTTGTTTGTTTATCTTTGTGTCGAATCTTTGAAATTCTGACTAACATTTTTGCAGTGTAGATAAGGTCAACTGATAATTAAAAAATTAACCTTTCACCTTTAAAATCAACGGGGCTGGATAACATGATGCACGCCATTTCATATCGTCGTTCACATGTATGCTTCTCATCCATATCATTAACTCGGATCATGTTTATTGCCGACAAATCTCTGATCCTTACCGTCGCGATGGACTTCCTTCGTTTTCCCTACCTCTCCACTTCATAAATGATACAGCTCGTACGTTTTGTAGCATAAGCCTAGTTCTGACTACAACCTTTCGGCCGAACAACTCTTAAAATGCATTATAAAAAATGCAGACGAAGAAAATGTGAACACATTCCGAGAAGTAGCACTGAGTTGTTCAATTAATGTCAAATGTGTAAGAACCGCATTGTAGGAAGTGATGCTAATGCACATCACCAGATATGGGGAAGTTCGGAAGTCAACGAAAAGGCTGAGATGCTTATCCAATATATTATAAGTTGTAATCTGGCGATTTGCAATAAAGGTGATGAACCGACCTTTATTATCAGGAACAGGCAGGAGGTATTAGATATTACCTTTGTATCGGAAGATATATGCGACTGGGAAGTGTTGGATGAACACAGCTTCTCTGATCATCGTTATATTAGCTTCAGCCTTGGAGAAAATACTGCAGAAGTGGTCCCTAGGGCAAGCAGAAGAAAGTCGGATTGGGATAAATTTCGGCACAAATTCTGCACGTCTATCCCTTCTAGACCAGAAAAGGAAGTGGAAACTGAGCAGGATATAGATATAATGGTCAGGTGGATCACAAAGGCCTTGAATGACTCGCTTGTTTCAGCAAGTTCTAGTGCCAAGCCAAGGGGTAAACAGCGACCGTCATGGTGGAGCTAGATGTTCTAAAGTAGGACTGCATAAAACTCTTCAACCGGGCGAAAGCCACAAGAGCACCAAACGATTGGGACACATTTATAAAGCTGAGAAAATATAAAGGCGAGCTGAGCAAGGCTCAGAACCAATCCAGGGTAGAATTCTGTAGCTACGAGAAGGATACATCTGAGGCCTCTAGGCTAACGAAGATTCTATCCTCATTTACGGTGGCGTGTAGGGAAATTGTTTCTAAGCCGAAAATCTTTTGGGTGATAAGAAGTTTCGACTCCTTTAAGTCGCCAGGCCCTGATGATGTATCACCGGTTGAATTACATGCTGTGTCTGGTAGACTGGTTCCTTGGCTTAGGGAGATATACTCTGCTTGTATTAGCTTGTCTTATATACCTGTGGGATGGAGGGACACGAAGGTAATTTTCATTCCGCAGGCAGGAAAACGTAACCACACGAAGGCGAAAGACTTTCGTCATCCATTATGCTGGAGGCTCTTGAGAGGTTGATCGAAACACATCTTAGGGCAAAGATCCCTGGAGATCGGCTGTCTCGGCAGCAGTATGCATAAAGTAAAGGCAAATCCACTGAAACAGCCCTTTAGGACCTAGTCTACTAAATAGAGGGTTCTCTCGTTGTCAAGGAATATACAATGGGAGCATTTCTTGACATTGACGGTGCTTTCAATAATGTAAAACCGACGTCAATCATGAAACAGTTAAAGTTTATAGGCATCAACTCTATCGTAAGAAAGTTGATTAATAATTTACTTACTGAAAGATGCATTACGACAGGCTTGGGATCAGTGGATCTTCAAAAGATGGGTCAGCAGAGGAACTCCTCAAAAAGATGTACTGGCTCCTGTAATTTTGGAATATGACCATTAAGAATGTGTTATTGTTTCTGGAAGAAAAAGGTGTAAAAATGGTCGCATATGCTGATGACTCGGCAATTGGGGTTAGGTGAAAGTTTCCCAGCACTCTAAGAGATATACTTCAGGAAGTTCTACGTGCAACAGCGAAGGCGGCTATCAAAAGTGGTATAGGCGTAAATTCGTGCAAGACAGAAGTAGTTCTTATAGCAGGATGTACAAGTTGCCCACAGTGGCACCTTTCTCCTTGGTAGGAGAGAATATTGCATTTACAAAAAACCTAAAATTCCTCGGCGTTTTGCTGGACAGGAAATTGAACATCAAATCCAACATTTTGGAAAGGGCAAGAAAGGCAACTCTTACACTATACACCTGCAAGAGAACCATTGGAAAAAGTTGGGGGTTTAGACGGCGCGTCATGCATATACTGCAGTTGTAAGACTTATAAGAGATATACTTCAGTTAGCTCTACGTGCACCAGCGAAAAGGTCTACCGAAAATCAAGACATAAGTAGTTTTTTTTCAGCAGCAGATACAAGTTGCCTACAGTGGCACCTGCCTCCTTAGGAGGAGAGAATGTTCCATTTACAGAAAGCGCAAAATGCCTGGGTGTTTTGCTGGACAGGAAATTGAACTTCAAATTCAACATTTTGGAAAGGGCAAGAAAGTCAACTGCCCATTACACTTGCAATAGAACCATTGGAAAAATTTGGGGATTTAGACCGCATGTCATGCATTGGGTATCTACTGCAGTTGTCAAACCTATAATGCTATATGGTGTTGCGGTCTGGTGGACGGCGCTTCAAAAGCCGTCAAGACTCACCCGGATCCAAAGTATGGCATGTTTGTCCATCACAGCCCCACTGAGGGCGACACCATCTGATGCACCGAATTTAATGCTATATCTAATACCTCTGGACATTAGGTATGCTGCGACCACTGCCGTGAGTCTAAGGGACTTTTATCCTATCACTGGTCATAGAAGTGACATAGACTTCTATACGAATGGTTCCAAACCAGAGGACCAGGTGGGCTTTGGGGTGTACTTTAAACATTTGGAACTGGTCATTTCGAAAAGGTTACCCGACCTCCGCAGTGTGTTTCAAGCAGAGATCCTTGCATCCTTTCCATTTCTTTGAGAACCTGTCTGATTTAGGGGATTTAAACATTCGCAAGTTGTAGGACTTTTTACAGGAACCATGCCTTCTAGCATCTTCCTTTTTATACCCACCACCGAAGGATGGGGGTATATTCATTTTGTCATTCCATTTGCAACACATCGAAATATCCATTTCCGACCCTATAGAGTATAGATATTCTTGATCAGCGTAAAAATCTAAGACGATCTAGACATGTTCGTCCGTCTGTCTGTTGAAATCACGCTACAGTCTTTAAAAATAGAGATATTGAGCTGAAATTTTGCACTGGTTATTTTTTTATCCATAAGCAGGTTAAGTTCGAAGATGGGCTATATCGGAATATATCTTGATATAGCCCCAATATACACCGATCCGCCGATTTAGGGTCTAAGACCCATAAAAGCCACATATATAATCCGATTTTGCTGAAATTTGGGACAGTGAGTTGCGATAGGCCCTTCGACATCATTCTTAACTTTGGCTCAGATCGGTCCAGATTTGGATATAGCTGCCATATAGACCGATCTGCCGATTTAGGGTCTTAGGCCCATAAAAGCCACATTTATAATCCGATTTGCTGAAATTTGGGACATTGAGTTGTGTTAGGCCCTTCGACATCTTTCTTCAATTTGGCTCAGATCGGTTCAAATTTGAATATAGATGCCATATAGATCGATCCGCCGATTTAGGGTCTTAGGCCCATAAAAGCCGAATTTATTATCCGATTCTGCTGAAATTTGAGACAGTGAGTTGTGTTAGGCCCTTTGACATCTTTCTTCAATTTGGCCTTGATCGGTGTCTCGATTTAAAGTTTTGGGCCCATAAAAGACACATTTATTGTCCGATGTCGCCGAAATTTGGGACAGTGAGTTAAGTTAAGCCCCTTCATATACTTCTGCAATATGGCACAGATCGGTCCAGATTTGGATATAGCTACTATATAGACCGATCTTCCGATTTAAGGTTTTTGGTCCATAAAAGGCGCATTTATTGCCCGATGTCATCGAAATTTGGGACATTGAGTTCGGTTAAGCCTCTCGATAAACTTCTGCAATATGACACAGATCGGTAGAGATTTGGATATAGCTGTCATATAGACCGATTTCTGGATTTAAGGTTTTGGGCCCATAAAAGGCGCATTTATTGTTCGATGTCGCCGAAATTTGGGACAGTGACTTATGTTAGGCCCTTCGACATCCTTCTTAAATTAGGCCCAGATCAGTCCAAATTTGGATATAGCTGCCATATAGACCGATCTCTCGATTTAAGGTTTTGGGGCCATAAAAGTCGCATTTATTGTCCGATTTTGCTGAAATTTGGGACAGTGAGTTATGTTAAGCCCCTCGACATACTTCTGCAATATCGCACAGATCGGTCCAGATTCGGATATAGCTGCCATATAGACCGATCTTCCGATTTAGGCTCTTAGGCCCATGAAAGCCGCATTTATTATCCGATTTTGCTGAAATTTGGAACAGTGAGTTGTCTTAGGCCCTTCGACATCTTTTTTCAAATTGGCCCTGATCGGTTCAGATTTGGATATATCTGCCATATAGACCGATTTCTCGATTTACGGTTTTGGACCCATAAAAGACGCATTTATTGTCCGATGTCGCCGAAATTTGGGACAGTGACTGATGTTAGGCTTTTCGACATCCGTGTCGCATATGGTTCAGATCGGTTTATTTTTAGATATAGCTACTGTACTTATTAGTATTTGGTCAAAATCGGAACATATTTCGATATAATTGCTATGAGACAATTTTCACCGGATTTTGATGAAAGATGGTTTACATATATACCCGAGATGGTGGGTATCCAAAGTTCGAATTTAACGCCTTTTTACTTTTTTTTGTATTTTGTGAGAGAATACAGTCCGTAATTTAGAAGGCTTTTTCGCTGCTATTGTAGTCAGTACTAGGCTATAAGCGTTAATAGTCTTTTGCAATACACAACGGTCTATGACTTTAATGCCATGGCTGATATGGCCCTAATAGCCATTTGACTTACCGTCAAATTTGCCACGGCACATGTTGGCATGTCGACCTGGGTTTGAGTTCTAAAGGGTGATTTTTTTGAGGTTAGGATTTTCATGCATTAGTATTTGACAGATCACGTGGGATTTCAGACATGGTGTCAAAGAGAAAGATGCTCAGTATGCTTTGACATTTCATCATGAATAGACTTACTAACGAGCAACGCTTGCAAATCATTGAATTTTATTACCAAAATCAGTGTTCGGTTCGAAATGTGTTCAAATTTTGACAAATTTTGTTCAGCGATGAGGCTCATTTCTGGTTGAATGGCTACGTAAATAAGCAAAATTGCCGCATTTGGAGTGAAGAGCAACCAGAAGCCGTTCAAGAACTGCCCATGCATCCCGAAAAATGCACTGTTTGGTGTGGTTTGTAGGCTGGTGGAATCATGGGACCGTATTTTTTCAAAGATGCTGTTGGACGCAACGTTACGGTGAATGAACACATTTCGAACCGAACACTGATTTTGGTAATAAAATTCAATGATTTGCAAGCGTTGCTCGTTAGTAAGTCTATTCATGATGAAATGTCAAAGCATACTGAGCATCACCCTTTACTAAAACACAAGAAAAAAATACTCATGTTGGCAACACGTGTGAGGTATTCAGAAGGGTAAACTTCTCTTTTAGGTAATGTCACCCTGCGGCACGCCGATCGGATTCGGAGTTGAGGGATCTCAATGATAACCCAGAGAAGGCTGAAATCTGTCTGTTCACGAGAAGGATGAAGGTGGGCCATTTTGTCGGACTAGGTTTCTTAATAAAACGATTTCGATATCTGACAAGGACAAATACTTAGGAGAGGTCTTGGACAGAAATCTGAGTTGAAAAAGACACACCGAGAAGGCAACTGAATCCGGAAATAATCCTCTGGCTCCATAGGAGTATGATTAGACCAATACCTACCTACGTCTCAATAGTTTGATGGACTGCTATGGAGAAAAGTGCAACGTATGGATGATATGAATGTGTTGTCTTGGCATAGGCGGAGCGAGGAGGACCTAACCCACTTGGGCGCAAATTTTGCCCATGACCATTCCACTTAAGAACAGGGGCAAACTTCTCACATATCTATGAGTACAGTCCGATTCAAGTTTAAGCTCAATGATAAGGGACCTCCTTTTTATTCCCGCGTCCGAACGGCGTGCCGCAGTGCGACACCTCTTTGTAGAGAAGTTTTACATGGCATAGTACCTCACATATGTTGCCAGCATTAGGAGGGGAAAACCACCGCTGTACATTTTTTCTGATGGTCTTGCCGGGATTTGAACTCAGGCGGTCAACGTCAAAGGCGGACATGCTAACCTCTGCGCTACGATGGCCTTCACGCCCACTTGGTCTCTGGAGACTATTCTAGATATATGACCCATAGACATACAGAATAAATGTGAGGCAGCCATTGTGAATATGAGACTGTACTAAAACACAAGAAAAAAATACTCATGTTGGCAACACGTGTGAGGTATTCAGAAGGGTAAACTTCTCTTTTAGGTAATGTCACCCTGCGGCACGCCGTTCGGATTCGGAGTTGAGGGAGCTTGCCCGTACTCCAACTCTGACTTAACACTACAAAAATGCTTGCTTTCCGTGATGAGACGGAGCTTCATCTGCAGATGTCGTATTATGATCATGCAGATAGTTAATGAAATGGGTTTTAGATAATTAGTTTTTCATCCCATGAAACTCTATCGGATATTGAGATCGCTTTGCACAGCCTTCAGTGTCATCGTATCAACTAATCTTCATCTTCCCATAGAAAAAGCAGACCTTTTATACAATTGCATCTATCCACAGGATGTTTGAAAACGGCTTATTTCCATTGTATAAGCTTTTAAATGAAACATGTCTCCAACACCACCTATACTCGTGTGAAAAGATAATTTGAATTTCACTCCAAACAGAAGACAGATGTTCAATAAACTTTTGCCTGTATTCCTACAATATTAAGTGTCATTATTATTTAAATTATGAAGAGGTCATCAAGCCGTTGGTTGTGTCAATGTCGGGCCCCCTTCCATTTTAATAACTTCTTTAATATTTTCGCTTACTCTTCTCATGCACAACATGATGGACTGTTAGTCGAAACATTTCGATCACTTTTCTTCAGAATTTAATCTACATTCGAATCTTGGTTGGCAATTCATACACAGGCGATTATATGTTAATATCCATGCAAACCATATTCACTGTCACACAAAAGCCGAAACCTTAAAGCCGCAGCAGTAATTGATGACAAAGCATTGAACATAAACATGAGGTAGATATAAGATTCCGTATACCACATCCCACATACACCTCCTGCAACGTCCATTCACAAAAAAACTGCGCAAAGCATGTCCTTGTGCTGGCTTTTGTGATATCGACCATAGCGAGTTGCTCTTGCAAAGCTGCTGTGCTGCAGTGTCAGAAACCACTCACACGCAGCATTCAATGAGATGAAATTAAAATATTCCAAGTGAAATAAGACGCAATTTTAATAACGTTGCTCGGCGTCGCCGTAACCGTCGCCATCATCGTTGCTTCCTTCTTACTACGTTCACTTTACATGTTGGATGTCATACTCATCGTATACTAAGGGATTTATATGGTAGGGGAAGCGGCATCAAGAGTCCTGGCTCCTGCATGGAACATTTATTTAAGCCTGTGTTCATGTCACACAGGACAACAGCAGCAGCAGCAACAACAACAACGGTGTATCATGTGGTGATGTTATGGCAGAATGTAATCACAAAATAAAACACCATCCTTGTAAATTACCTGTTGTTCCTTTGGTGATGGGGCGCGAGTGTGGGTGGCGGCTGTGTTGTGTGAATTGTTAGGGAAACCCTTATAGAGGGACACTCCTTGTCAATAGAGATGTGGGAGGGAAAACATGAACTTTAAGTATATGTGGGGCCTTCCATTAAAGAAGAGTAAAGTCTGAATGGTACTTCCGCTCTAAATAATATTGGGGGGGAACTAACAAACTTCGTTGGCGGTTACGGACCACCATTTTATTTTGTAGGGCATGCGACTAGCAACCTTGGTTACCAGCCGCTTCACTCGGACACCTTAGCTGTATTGTGCTCACCCTAGAGTCCCTGGAACTTCGGTTCCAGCCTGACAATGGTGAGGCCCCAGTTGGGAGCAACGTCCAAATATGTGGGATCAAATTGGTACTCATGTGTGGATTACCACATGTGGGGGCGTTGGTAGACGCATTGTATTCACGCTTGGGACTTGGGCCTCGCAGGAGGCCCAGAAGAAGAAAAGATAGGCAAACACCACAGAACGATACAAGACAACAAAAAGAAATAAAAACGAAACTAACGCATAAGACAAGAAGAAAGTATGATCCTGCAAGCCAATCCTGACCTCTGCAGAACTCCAGAATGTCAACAGGGCTAAGAGCTGTAGGAAATTCTGACTGGGAAAAGGTGTAAACCTACAAATTCTGACTGGGAAAAGGTGTAAACCTTATAATTGAGAGGCAGTGCTCGACCGTCTCCAACTCCTCCTCATCATCACACAACCTGTAAAAGTTTGATTTTCCCTGCGCCCAGCGCAGGTCATTGCAACATTGCAATGACCAGTCAGAACTCCTATTAGCAACTTTAAGTCATGCTTTCTCAGTCCCAGGATATGCGATGTCCTGTTTCGCAAAATATTCGGACCCAGAGCCTTTGACACCCTATAACACTCAGTCTCATGACGAGCTTTGTTGCCACACACCCAACATATAGGTGCAAAGGCACTAGACGAGAATGGCATTCAACGCCTTTCTCGGGTCACTTCTCATTGCCCGCGAGATTGGCGCTGCCGTGGTACCTTGTTGTTGTTGTCCAGAGCTGAGTGCCACACCAAACAACCATAGGTTAGAATGGTCCAGACGACATGCGTTAAGATCTAGTGCACCGTCCCCTTCCTATCGAATGGCGACAGGAGCAGAGCCCATTCAGTCATCTCCAACTTAGTTTCTGGTTCCTGACTGAGTAGGGATTTGAACCCGTTTGCTATGCAGACGATGATAGAATGCTTCTAAGGGGTAAGGATCCGAATTAGCTATGTGGAAGAACCGAAAGGATCATGGAGATGGCATACGACTTAGCTAGACCCCAGGATCTCAATGTTAACCCAGAGAAGGCTGAAATCTGTGTGTCCACGCGAAAGACGAAGGTGGGCCAATTTGACGCACCACGTTTCTTTAATAAAACGATTTCGATATCTGATAAGGAAAAATACTTAGGAGTGGTCTTGGACAGAAAACTGAGTTGAAAAAGACACATTTAGGATCGTACCGAGAAGGCAACTGAATCCGGAAATAATCCTCTGGCTCTATAGGAGTATGATTAGACCAATACCTACCCACGCCTCAGTAGTTTGATGGACTGCTATGGAGAAAAAGTGCAACGTATGGATGATATGAACATGTTGTCTTGGCATAGGCGGAGCGATTAGGACCACGCCCATTTGGGCGAAAATTGCAAATTTTGTCCATGAACATTCCACTAAGGCACAGGGGCAAACTTCTAACATATCTATGAGTGTAGTCCGATTCAAGTTTAAGCTCAATAATAAGGGGCCTCCTTTTTATAGCCGAGTCCGCACGGCGTGCCGCAGTAGAGAAGTTTTACATGGCATAGTACCTCACATATGTTGCCAGCATAAGGAGGGGAAACCCACCGTAAAAAATTTTTTCTCATTATCTCGCCAGGATTCGAACCCAGGTGTTTAGCGTCATAGGCGGACATGCTAACCTCTGCGCTACGATGGCCTCCACGACCACTTGGTCACTGGAGACTATTCTAGATACCTGACCCATAGACATACAGAATAAATGTGAGGCAGCCATTGTGACTACAAGTCTTAAGGCGATGGGAAATGGATAGAGGCAGGTCATACCATCGCGATATAATCGAGGTGACGATAGGAAACCTGGAAGGAATGGAAGAAATTTCCTACCGAATACCTGAGACCACACTTGGGTCCGAGTGCGAGGTACCGCTGCCTGCGGCACAGTCTTGGATTGAAGGAACTCTGGTATAGCCGTCTGGAAGATCATGATACACGGATGGATCAAAGCTAGAGGACAGAGTGGGCCTGGGGATCTACATTGAAAACCCAGAGACTTAGATCTGCCAGGCCATAAAACGGTCCTACAGAAAGAGATCCGGGCGATCACGGAATACATGAGGTGGTTTGATATTAACGCGAGGACTTCGAGTGCGAAAATCTTTACGAATAATCAACTGACCATCAGGACGATAACAAACAGGACGCTAAAGTCACGAACAGTCTTGGAGTGTAAGGAGGGCCTTATCGGAGTAAGAGGGATTTAAAAAGCAGACCAACGGAAGACGCCACCGTAGCTTAGAGTTTCGCATGACCGTCTATGACACTGAACGCCTAGGATCGAATCCTGATGAGAACATAAAAAATGGTCAGCAGTGGTTATTTCCTCTTAATGATGTCGACATTTCTGAGGTACTCACCTTTGAAAAAATGGCAAGACGGCCACTTGAACATTTCTCTCCAAAGAGGTTTCCCACTGCGGCCCGGACTCGGCTATAAAACAGAGGCCCCTTATCATTGATCTTAAACTTGAAACGGACAGCGCTCATTGATATGTGAGAAGTTTGCCCCTGTTCCTTCATGGGCAAATTTGCATTTCCAAGTAGCTGACAGACGATTTGGCAGTGCAGACCTGAGAACTGCTGTCAATAAATTCGTAAACCCAAAGCCTTTCGGGTCCCCCAATTCGAGTTAAGGGCTTGGGCAACACTGGATTAGCGAAACGGTCGGTAGGAAAATCATATGGGAAGATCCGGATAGTGAGAAAACGAGGCAATTACTGAAAGGAAGTTAGCAGGGAGTCTGTATAACTTTCGGTCTCATAACGGGACACATAGTACTACGAGCTTACCTATGCAAAATCGGTGCGGCACGGGATAGCTGGTGTAAGGCATGTGGGGAAAATGATGAAACGTTGCAGCATTTTCTTTGTCATTGGCCGGCGAACAGACATCGGCACTTAGGTGGGTTTACAATAACAGACATGAAACGGCTTAGATTATTATTGTCTCCTCTTTTTTATACCCTCCACCATATAATAGGGTATACCAATTTCGTCATTCCGTTTGTAACACCTCGAAATATGCGTCTGAGACCCTATAAAGAGTATATCTTCTTGATCGTCAAGTCATTTTATATTGATCTAGCCATGTCCTCTCGTCTGTCCGTCCGTCCGTCCGTCCGTCCGTCTGTCTGTCGAAAGCACCCTAACTTTCAAAGGAGTAAAGCTAGCCGATTTAAATTTTGCACACATACTTTTTATTAGTGTAGGTCGGTTGGGATTGTAAAGGTCCAAATCCGTCCATGTGTTGATATAGCTGCCATATAAACCGATCTTGGGTCTTGACTTCTTGAGCCTCTAGAGGGCCCAATTCTTGTCCGATTTGACAGAAATTTTGCACGTGGTGTTTTGGTATCACTTCCAACATTTGCGCTAAATATGGTTCAAATCGGTCCATTTTTTGATATAGCTGCCATATAAACAGATCTTGGATCTTGACTTCTTGAGTCTCTAGAGGGCGCAATTCGTGTCCGATTTGACAGAAATTTTTCACGTAGTGTTTTGGTATCAATTCCAACAACTGTGTAAAGTATGATTCAAATCGGTTCATAATCTGGTATAGCTGCCATATAACCAGATCTTGGGTCTTGATTTCTTGAGCCAATAGAGCACGCAATTCTCATCCGATTTGGCTGAAATTTTGCATGTGGTGTTTTGTTATGACCCGCAATAAGTGTGTTAAGTATGATTCAAATCGGTACATAACCTGATATAGCTGGCATATAAACCGATCTGGGATCTTGACTTCTTGAGCCTATAGAGGGCGCAATTGTCATCCGATTTGCCTTAAATTTTGCATGAGGTGGTTTGTGATGACTTCCAATAACTGTGTTAAGTATGATTCAAATCGGTACATAACCTGATATAGCTGCCATATAAACCGATCTGGGATCTTGACTTCTTGAGCCGCTAGAGGGCGCAATTGTCATCCGATTTGGCATCCCGATTTTACTTCTTGAGCCCCTACAAGGCTCAATTCTTATCCTAATGAACTGAAATATTACACAATGACTTCTACAATGTTCAGCATTCATTTATGGTCCGAATCGGACCATAACTTGATATAGCTCTAATAGCATAACAGTTCTTATTCAATATTCTTTGTTTGCCTAAAAAGAGATACCGCGCATAGAACTCGACAAATGCGATCCATGGTGGAGGGTATATAAGATTCGGCCCGGCCGAACTTAGCACACTCTTACTTGTTCAATGTATTATGGAATATCCCATTGTTGAGTCTGTGTTTTGTTAATAACCAAGGAAATACACTGGCATTAATTTAAAGCATGCATGTATGTGGCCGTGCTTTTGGTGTAATAATTCCACAGTGTGGGTGTACAAGTCGAGAGTTAGTACTTATATAAATAATTTAAATAATTTCCATTTATTTTATTTATTATCTCAAGGTAAATTGTCGGATCTCCTACTTTGCGAACATAGGTGGGGAAATCACTTGTGACACAAGGTGACAGCTGAATTGATAAAAATGAATAAATGGTCTACTTAAGATGTTAAAAATCGCATGTTAGCATGACAGTGTGTTTGCATGAAAATAGAACAAATTGAAATAAATTTAAACGTCCCAATAAAGACGTAAATTGATATGTCACGACACAAAATTTCTGTTTGGAAAAGCATTAAGTAGGTGTCTGCGTTTGTTTATTCAAAGAAAATTTAAAATGTTTATTTATATCATATAAGAAAAAAAATATATAAAATAAGTGAAAATGAGAAAAGTTCAACAGGGGCCATCTCAAATGGTTCATCGGTTTATATGGGCGACATATCGAGTGATCCGATGGGACTATATTTGGAATGGTTGCTGAAAACCATTATAAAACTGAACATGCGGTGTGCCCCCTGACACTAAGTGCCTTATTCTTATATCAAAGAAGCTAGACCAGGCCCCTCCTCTGTGCCTTCTTTTACAATATATGGAGCAAAATTATCTTTGAATATTTGATTTCGACAACTAAAGACCTTTTAGTGGAATACCATGCTAAGAAAATGGTACGTGTATGTCGTTTGACTAACAGTATAACAACATAAATGATTTTATTTGAATCCCATAAGATCTCTATTGGTCTACGAATTCGCTCGGAGGGTTTAGGGTCATTTAAGTTTGGATGTTAGATGTACTTTAGTCTTGAAAAAATTTGCATGAGCTCGATATTCTCATGGTGGTGTGGACCCCAGAAACTAATGCAAATTTTGCCCATGAACATTCCACTAAGGAACAGGGGCAAACTTCTCACATATCATAAGTGCAGTCCGATTCAAGTTTAAGCTCAATGATAAGGGGCCTCCTTTTTATAGCCGAGTCCGAACGGCGTGCCGCAGTGCGACACCTCTTTGGAGAGAAGTTTAACATGACATAGTACCTCACAAATGTTGCCAGCTTTAAGAGGGGAAAACCACCGCTGAAATTTTTTTTCTGATAGTCTCGCCAGGATTCGAACCCAGGCGTTCAGCGTCATACGCGGTCATGCTAACCTCTGCGCTGCGGTGGCCTCCTTGGGTATATACAGCATTTGTCAAATCTATATTGCTATATGGTGTTGTGGTTTGGTGGACGGTGCTTCCAAAATCCATCTACTGCTCATTTCTCAACCGAATCCAAAGAATGGCTTTTTGTTGACACCATCTGATGCACTGAATTTAATGCTACATCTAATGCCTCTGGACATTGTGGCTAGATAAATTGCTGCGACCACTGCCGTGGGGCTAAGGGAGCTTTCTCTTTGGTAATGTGGGGGCTACAGAGACTGTGTTATCCTTGACACTCTGCCCTATATGCCAAGCAGTGTGGAATACACATTTCCTGAGACGCTTTTGGATAGGTCCGATGGGAACCACAATATTACTGGTAGTAGAAGGTTTTTAGACATCTATACAGATCGTTCCAAACTAGACGACCAGATAGGTTTAAAGCCGTACTCTGAAGAACTAGAACTTTTCATATCGAGAAGACTACCCGACCACTGTTGTGTGTAGCTAGCGAAGATCATTGCAATTAAAGAAGCTATGAAATGGCTAACATGTAAGGTCATAACGACGATTGTCAAAAATATCATCTCCGACAGCAAGGCAGTCATTAAATCCTTGGAGAATGTATTTCTGAATTCAAAACCGCCCTCGGCTGTTGCAGATCTCTCAACGAGATGGCTGAATAGTTCAATATTCACCTTTTCTGGGTGTCGGGCCACAGAGATATCCCAGGGAATTGTCAAGCGGACGAGTTTACTAGACTAGGAACTACTTTACACATTCCAGGGAAACTGGAATCTGTGGGTATACCCCTAGCGACTTGCAATCTAAGATTTCAGGACCAGGCCTGAAGGACAACGAATGAGGAGGCGGCTGTTAACATTCCAAAACTATGTGGCCTAATCTAGACGAACTAGCAGTCAGAACGAATTCCACTTTAGGTTTTCATTTCTTTGAGAACCTGTCTGATTTAGTGGATGTGAACATTTGCAAGGCCCCATAGCGCAGAGGTTAACATGTCCACCCTTGACGCTGAACGCCTGGGGTCTAATCTTGGCAAGACCATCAGAAAAAATGTTCACCGGTGGTTTTCCCCTCCAAATGCTGGCAACATTTGTGCGGTACTATGCCATGTGAAACTTCTCTCCAAAAGAGGTGTCGCACTGCGGCACGCCGCTCGGACTCGGCTATAAAAAGGAGGCCCCCTATCATTGAGCTTAAACTTGAATCGGAGTGCACTCATTGATATGTGAGAAGTTTGCCCCTGCTCCTTAATGGAATGTTCATGGGCAAAATTTGCATTTGCAACATTCGCAAGTTGTTGGGCTTTCTAAAGCTATTTGGATGGTTCAAAGACATCTTCCTTCTTCTGTTCCTGTGGTATCACAATAGACGAAAACGTCTAAGTGAGTCTGATATTGCCACAGTCTGTCCATAGTCTGTCCCATATTGCCATAGTCTGTAGGTGTTTTCCTTAATGTGAATATGAGTTTCTTGCTCTACTGGGGGTTCTTATGGGGGAAGGACGCCCTAAGACTGTTGGTCCTAAATGTGAATATGAGTGTCGTGCTCTACTCCCAAATATCTTTCATTTGAGCCCCATATTTTTATAGTCGGCAAACACGTATGGTTTGGGGGTTGATTATTTTGGGAATGGAGCTGCCATCACTCAGTGACTTGGCCCTGAAGATATATATAAACTTCGTGTTCTACTCGAAAATACCCTTTTTTGAGTCCCATACGTAATGGAAAGCGAATACCTTCTATTGGGGGGTGTTATAGAGGTGGAGTGGCACCATATACACTTTTTGCTAAATGTTGATATCAGATTCGTAATCTTCTCCCAAAGACCTTTCATTTGAGCCTCATATTGCTATGGTCGGTAAATTTCTCTCTCCTTGGGTGAGGGGCTGCTCCTACAAACACTTGCTTTTATATTTGGATATCAGATTCGTATTCTACTGTCAATTCGTATTCTACCTTTTAATGGAACCCCATATTGCCATAGTCAGTAAATTAGCCCAGTTTGGCGGTGTATTGGGGAAAGGGTGGACCCCTAGAAACTTGATTCCCGTTTTGGAGGATCAGACCATGATCCTGAAATTATTGCAGAGTGAACTGGCTTCTCGGTATAGATAGTTCTTTCATATTCGATTTACTTATTTCTACATTGCTACAAAAGCATTAATCTCCAAAAAAAAAACTAGTAAAATGTTCAAATTCTGATGGTCACATGAAAGTGTCTGTCACATTGTTATGCTTTTTACTACTTAAGGCTATGATATTTTATATTCCAGAGCAATGTCTTTGTGATAAATTTAAGAAGTCCTTGACAGCAGGATTTGCCATTTTTGGTGATATGTTGTTTTGTTTTTCGTTATGTTTGTTTTATTAATCCCAAGGATAACGAGCAATTGTTCTAACAAAATGTCTGTGTTAATGTGCGTAAAAAGACCCAACATTTTGCCTTGGTGGTTGGTGTTGCTGGTGTTGATCGGCCACTTGGTTGCCACGGTACTTATTTGGGGAACGAGTAGCATGGCATTTTTTGCGAATTTTTGTACAAGTTGCAAAATTTCTTTTATGCGATGTACATGACAATGAGCCTAGCTGCCTGACGGGCAAAGTCTATGCTAAAAAGTGGTTTCTATTATCGTTTATGCTAAGCATTGGCCGCGAGCGCTAGGCAAATAAGAAGAAAATTAAAAAAAAAAATAAAAATATGTTTGCTCTTTAATCAATATTTCGTCAGAATTCGATTTTTGAAAGCGACCTGTTTTTAAAAGTTAAGCGACGGGACTCAAACAGCTTCCAACCATTAACGTCTCCCATCAACGGCTTCAAGATTCAGAACGCTGGGATAGGCAAAGTTCCTAATGTTAAAATATCAGGCAGCGCAGTGAGAGAAAACTCACTGGTGCCTAAAGAACAGGGAGTCGAATACGAAACCATCACCCACTCCGAAGAAGCCCATTTACTCGGATTTTGAAGACTAGGATAGGCAAAGATCCTAATATTGGAATATCAGGCAGCACAATGAATAGGGAGTCTACGACGAGACCATCACATACTTCCAAGAAGCCCATTTACTCGAATTTGGAAGAATATGATGGGCGAAGATCCCTATATTGAAACATCAGGCAGTGCAGTGACAGGAAATTCAGTGTAGTCGAGCGAACAGGGAACCGACGATGGAAACATCACCGTCTCTCTCAGGATTCGGTAGACTAGGATAGGCAAAGATCCTAATATTGAAACAACAGGCAGTGCAGGGACAGGAAACTCAATACAGCTGAACGATCAGGGATTCGACGAGGGAACCATCACTGACTCACTTAAAATTCGGAATACTAGGATAGGCAAGGTTCCTAGTATTAAAACATCAGGCAGCGCAGTGACAGAAAACTCACTGGAGCCTAAGGCACTGGGAGTCGCCGACGAGTCCATCACTCACTCCGAAGAAGCCCATTTACTCGGATTTGGAAGACTAGGATAGCCAAAGAACCTAATATTGAAACATCAGACAGTGCAGTGCCAGTAAATTCGGAGTAGCCATTACCGTCTCTCTCAGAATTCTGAAGACTAGGATAGGAAAAGTTTCTAACATTAAAAAATCAGGCAGCGAAGTGACAGAAAACTCACTGGAGCCTAAGGAACAGGGAGTCTACGATGAGACCATCAGCGACTACGAAAAAGCCCATTTACTCAGATTTGGAACACTAGGTTAGGCAAAGATCCCAATATTGGAACATCAGGCAGTGCAGTGACCGGAAACTCAATGCAGCTGAACGAAGAGGGAACTATCACCAACTCTCTCTGGATTCGGAAGACTAGGATAGGCAAAGTTCCTAACATTAACACATCAGGAGGCGCAGTGCCAAAAAAACTCACTGAAGCTTTATGAACAGAGAGTCGACAAAGAGACCACCACCCACTCCCAAGAAGTCCATTTAATCGTATTTTGAAGACTAGGATTTGGAAGACAATATTAGAACAGAGATTCTAGAATTGAAACACCAGCCACTCCAGTGACAGGAAACTCAACGCAGCTGATGGTGGAAGCATCCCGAGTCTCTCAGGACTCGGAATACCAGGAAAGGCACAGCTCCTAATATTGAAAAATCAGTCAGAGCAGTAGCAAGAAACTCAATGCAGCCTAAAGAACAGGGAGTCGACAATGAGACCATCAACCACTCCGAAGAAGCTCTTTTACTGAAGGGCCAGTGATTGAGGTCATTCAGATAATCCTCCATCGGGGCGAGACAGCTCCACACCTTCTTATGAAGAAAATCAGCAAGGGCAAAATTCTTATTGCCTTAATTCTGGAGTGGCTCCTGAACCCCCCTAAACTTTTCTTCAAATTTTGACATTTCTAAAACTTTTTATCTAGATTTGACATTCATGGAAAGCTGTTTAGACAACAAATGTTGAAGGGAATTTAAGATTCGACTTTTGCTTTTCTTTTGCATGCATTGTACTAGTTACTAGTTGTTGTTGATGTTGTTGTTATCATCATGTTGAGGGTAGTACGAAGTGGCTCTTTAAGTGTGGTCCAAACAAAACAACAACAATAACAACCAATGACACAATAGACTCACGAACTCAAGCCTTGAAATGGATAGAATCATAAGTGTAGGATAGAAATACTGCCTACTAACATTCTCATTCACACATCCTCTTGGAACAATTGAGCAAATACTCGCATACATGGGTTGATAAACACACACGCACATCAGTTAATTGTAAATAGAGACAATAAGTTGGCAGTCATCACGTCCTTTAGATGGAGTATCGTGACTCGTGATTTGAATTAACGTTCGACCCTGAGCAGTAAAGCCAAAGACAATTGGACGAATGAAGGGCAAGAAACTTTTTAAATGCATTCGAAATAAAATGGCAAACGGACATTTGAAATGGCTCGTGAAGATTTGGACATGAAGTTGGGCAAGGTGCGAGCTTATAAAAAATTAGGCTTAACATCGAAGAAGTTGGAACATTTAGCTAAAATCTTTGTATCTGTGAGCCTTCTCGGCACGCTCCTGACAATTCAGTTTTTTTTTTGTATAAGTTCACTTCTAAGTTTTTGACTTTGTCAGATATCAAAATCGTTCTATTGAGGACACGTAGTGCTTCAAATTGGCAGACCTTCGTTTTCCTCGTGAACAGGCAGATTCTAGATTTTTGTGGATTAACATATGATATCCCAAGACCCTTCTGCATACCTGGTTCGGATCCTTACATCTTAGAAGTAAGAAGTATACCATCTGTAACATAGCATGGTCTGCATGGCAGACTGGTTGAAAGCCCTACTCAGTCGTAATAGGATAAAATACCCCATAGGGGCGTGACCTTTACCATTTTCCCCCTTATATTTATGTCATTGGACCCAGAATTTATCCACCTGTTCCTTAGCATATGGCTTCTCCAATCTCTAGGGACCCGGTCCACCCGGTACTGGACTAAGGATTGGATCAGTGTGTTGGTCCCCACATTGTTAAACGCCCCATCGGTGTCAATGCATATCGCCAACGTAAACTTCTTGGCATCGAAGGATTCTTCTATTTTATGCAAAACTTCGTGCAGGGCATTCTCCACTGACCTTCCCTTGACATTGTAAAGCTGTTTGTATTTGGTTGCCCTAAAAGTAATTGCGGATTTTTCATATTGTCGGCGTTGACAAATTTTTTCACAGCTTGTGACTCTGCAATTGCATTCTTTCTTCTGTCAGTTATCAGCTGTTACTTTTAGCTTGCTTTAGAAAAAAAGTGTAAAAAATGTATATTTGATTAAAGTTCATTCTAAGTCTTATTAAAAATGCATTTACTTTCTTTTAAAAAATCCGCAATTACTTTTTGGGCAACCCAATATTTAAGCAGTTCGCTACATGTCCTACACTTTATCAAGGTGTCCACAATACGTTCCATGGTTTAGAGTACAAAGGACGTAAAGCTTATAGGCCTGTAGGCCTTTGGAGTCGCATAATCTGCCTTATTATTCCAAGATTCCGGTGTCAGCCTGAGTTACCTCGTGGAAAATGTGTTTCCATCAAAAGCCTCAACATGTTGTACTGCGCTCACATCCATGTTCTCTAAAAGCTTTTCACTTTGGGCATGGGTTATTGAGAAAAACTTTTTCATCTTGGGGGCGTCATGGACGGTATCGACTTGTTCCCAGAAAAGTTTCCAGAAGATACGTTTTGCTGCTCTGGTAATATTGCCGGTATTCCCTGAGCCGTGTATAATACACATCCCAATAAACCACCGCATTTTACCATGTGCTATGTTATAAAGTCTGCGGATCTTTTTTTCCAGTATTTCGGATCTCCCCGATCATCCAGAGTTTCTCTTGGGCCGATTCCTTTTCTCGAAGAAGACAATTATCTTCAAAAGACCCCACTATTGCAGTCGTAATCCTGTTGACATTTTCGTCAATGTGCAATATGCTTGCACAATCTAAATTATCTTGCCACAACCCTTCCTCTGAGTAGTCCTTCGAATATTTTCCAGTAAATATTCACCATATTCCGAAAGCTTATGGGATGCTGGGCTGACCAATCTATCCTTTACCTGGTGTAGCGATGGTCCGCGAAGGAGTGTTGCATGGAGACCCTCCAGTATAAAAACCTACTCCGAACATAGTGTCCCAACCTCATCCCTAATTATATTAAGAAATGAAGCGGTGCCCCTGCCCAATTCCCTTGTTAGCACCTAAAAATTGGTAGTTGATATGGTTCAGTCCAAAAACTTTGTTCCGGCTCGTCCATGGCTCCTGAATTTAGTCAAATTGAATTTGGCCCTTGCTGAATTTTGCCATCAGAGCGTGTGTAGACTTCTCGCTCTAGGGGAGGTTTAACTGGATGATCTCAATCATAGGTCCTCCAGTTAATAGGCTTCTTTGGAGTGATTGATAGTCTCATCGTCGGCTACCTGTTCGATAGGCTACATTGAGTAACCTATCTTTGCACTACCTGATGTCTCCATATAAAAATCGTAGTCTTCCCAATTTTGAAAAACACAACCTTTTTTTCTGTCAGCCAATACGCAGGGGATGTCCCCAACGAATGCAGTGCATTGCGTTGGCGAGAGGAAATTTGGGATTGGAGGGGGGGGAAAGGATGTAGTGCTTATTGACATTTGTCTTAAATCTTTGGATGTCAAAGTGGGTGGGAAAAACATTAGCCGGAAGTCGATTCCACATACGAACGGTTCGGGCGAAATAAGAATTCTCTGTACAATGCATTGTGCGGTCCGCTGGCCAATCAATTACAAACGGGTGTAAGTTCCTGGAATGTCTAGTATCCCTGACAAGCATCCTTACATCAGGAATAAGAAGACGAATATCAGACGCGTAGAATGCTATGCCTTTAGTCTTAGCCAATCTAGTCACGGAGACTTGGCCAAGGGCCACCACATGGAGAGTTTCTTCCTCCTTCTCCCTCTCCTCCCTGTGGAGTGCCTCCCATTTCTCCGCGACCAAATTTTGGTTTAGCTTGCTTCAGACTTTCGCATTGCTTTCCGTCGCAGGTTTGTTACTGCATCCTTTGATGAAGGCCCTTGTGAGCTGAAGGATGTCCATTTTTCTCACCAGGTCGAGTTTTGAGCCCTCCCACGGAGTGTGAATACTTCTAGCGAGATTTTTCACGTTATGAATACATTCAGCTGACGCAAAGCACAGCATCAAGATGTCCCTCTATATTCGCATGGGTTGTATGGGTGGATTTCATATTCTTCAGAATTCATATGTTCCAAAATCCGCTTGTCAGCCAGACCCTTCAGTTGGGACCGATGATCTGGAGGAATTCTATCGGAGGTACTGCTGACATAGACGACTACATACGTCAGCTCGATTTTATAGTGCTTTGTGGCCACTCTGGAGTAAAAGCGCGGTTCCTTACCTTTTTCTGCGACCATCTTCCCTCTTTTTTGGAAAATCACAATCCTCCATGAAGGCTCAGGGCTATGCGCGTTTCTTCGTACCTGGTCCGATTTGTCTCCCTCCGTTCCCTCCGCGGGATACGTCTGGAGTCTCCATTGAGTGATGACCGGCTTGGTTTTCTCAGAGTATTTGAAAACAGGGAGCTCTTTTTTCTTTTCAGCATTTGAGACATGTTATGCTCTTAGGGAGATCTGATTCTCTTTCCAGCTTCCGCAGAAGTGATTGAATCTCTGATCTATCCCTTTCAGTTTCCTGCACTTTCGCCCGATTACGATGCCGGTGTATATTCCTTTGTCTCCTTCGTCATGCACATGATTACCTTCTCGGTCTTCTGGCGAGCTTAGCAAAGCCATCGCTCACTTCTGCCGTCATCCCGCTGTCCTCATCACTCGATTCCACTGCGATGACTGTTTCATTGACACCGTCGCTGTCTGAATCCGAGTCAGAAACACCATCTTTACTTAAAGGTTGGGGACGAACTGTGCATCCCTCTGGTTTATCCGTCTCTTTCTCATTCATTAGTTTGACGACTAGTTGTGCGCTTGAAGCATTACTCTCGACTACAGGTGGCAAGGCACCCACACCTATAGGAGGGGAGGACAACACGCAACTGTCCATTTTGAATCTACTCCTGTAAGGTTTTAAAGTTTTTCGTAATAGGTACCTATTCCGAGATACAGATATTTTTCTTGGAGGAGTAAAATGAAAAGACGTCCGCTCCACTCAAACCGCAGAATATTTTTTCTGGTATTCTCGCCAGGATTCGAACCCAGCTGTTCAGTGTCATAGAAGGAGATGCTGACCTCTGCCCTACGGTGTTCTCCACAGAAAATGTTCATTGCATACAAAAATGCTAAGCCGAAGAACTCCAAACCATTTTTAGGATATAGCTCTACTAACCTACAATAATATAATCAGCCTAGTTTGGAATTTCCC
Organism: Stomoxys calcitrans; assembly: GCF_963082655.1. Classification (NCBI taxonomy): domain Eukaryota; kingdom Metazoa; phylum Arthropoda; class Insecta; order Diptera; family Muscidae; genus Stomoxys; species Stomoxys calcitrans. Next base: position 106,767,625 of record NC_081553.1, read on the forward strand.
TCCCACAGATCTGTTGTACTGTGTTATCAAACTATGGCAACTTAATTCAGTCCCTTTAACCCACCTTAATACTTGTGTGTCTTCTCAACTGGAAAATATTGTTTCAATTGATGTTGTTGTTATTGTTTTGTTTCTTGCTGTGAGTAGCTGAATGGACAAGATGCTTTACTAGCCAAAAAAGTGACTTTCCCACGTGATTCGAAAATTTGGTAGACACTGATGATGTTTATCGTAGGTTTATTACTCATTCTACTAATTTTGCGGCACACACGTAATGTTGTTTTGGAAAATTTACCAAACTCTCCTTGTTTGCATTCATTAGGATTTTTTGGGAGATTGTCTAGATGATATCTTCCACATTTTGCATACGTTTGGAATAATTGAAAGTGGGGAAAACGTTAGCTTAGTATAAAAATCCACAGCTTATCTTGATGTGGATATTTGTACTTTGTAAGCAAATTTCGTCAACCTTGAGAACATTACTGCTGGTTATAATTTGACGATATTGTTTTTTACTATCATAGGAGACCTACTGAAGTAATTTGCAGTTCATTGTGAAGTACTAACCACGACCTTGACACTGGTACGTAGAGCACATTACTTTACATGATACACTGTTAGTTAGCAAATGCAAATGAGCTCATGAACATTCCATTAAAGAGCATGGGCAAACTTCTCACATCCATGAGTGTTGTCCGATTCAATTTGAAGTTCATTGAAAAGGGACCTCTTTTTTATAGCCAAGTTCAAACGGTTGCGCTGAAGTGGCTGACACTGTTCGTTTTAGCCCTTAGGTATTTAGGAGGTCGAGCAAGCTGTGCTGAATAGATAGAGCCTATTGAGATCTGGAAGGACTGTAAGAGCTGAAGAAGGTCTGATACTGGTATGTGTGTTCTTCACTCGGAGTTACAAGATACCAGAGTTCAGACTCTGGTCCTTGAAAGGGATCACCCTTCTAAGGGGCTGTCAAAGAAGCGAAGTACCTTGGCATAGTCCTCCATACGAAGCTGCCTTGAAAAGGATTACGGAAGATAGAAGCCGATGAAGATGATTTAATTGGATCTATGCGCCCATTGTGAGGCCAGTACTGACGTACGAGGCGCTGGTACAGTGGAGGGCCATGGATAAGAAAACTCGTACAAAGGAATTCGAAAAGGTCCAGAGACTGAACTGTGTAGGAGTCACAGGAGTACTGAGATCCACACCGCAGACAGGTGCTGTACATGTGGCCCATTGTGGTATATATTCGCTTAGGCTGAGAAAGCTCGGCATGATGAAGGAGGACGGTTGCGGTAACAGTTCCATTCTGGATGCCAAACATGCGAAGGGTAGATTTAAGAGGATATCAGACTAACTATCACCGACAGCGATTGAGAATACTACATTCAAAATTCACTTTCCCGAAAGCGATTAGTGGAGAGGGGCGAATGCTATGGGATTGGGGTCTACTCCGACGCACTTAATACCGATATGCTTCACAGACTACTGTAAGAGTGTGCGGACTTCAAGACAAAGGTCCGTGCCATAACAATAGCCGCAAGTGAAATCCTGGGAAGAGATTTACCTCCCTTAAAACTCAGGATTTATATGGATAGTATGGCGGCGCTCAATGCCCTACGTTGAAGGATGGTGAGCTCGAAATGTGTGGAGGTTTGTATAGTGTACCTGGATAGGCTGCGGGTTCATTATGTGCCGCTGACGTGGCTCCCTAGACTCCATGAGGGGGCGGTACAGTGGATGGTCGTGGATAAGAAAACTCGAACAAGGGAATTCGAGAAGGTCCAGAGACTGTACTGCGTAGAAGTCACTGGGATACTTAGATCCACACCGCAGGCAAGTGCTGAACATGTAGCCCATTAGGGTATATATTCCGAAATGCGCCGCCAAGGTCGCGCTTAAGCTGCGGAAGCTCGGCAAGCTGGAGGAGGACGGTTGCGGCCACAGTTGAGAAGGGGTTGACTAAGGAGGATCTCAGCCTCTCTATCACAGACAGCGATTGGGAATAGGACATTCAAAATTCACTTTCTCGTGAGGTATGAGTAGAGAGCGAAAGCTATATTTGGGGACGATGAAGTCAGGGGCGGGATTGGGGGTCTACTCCGATGCACTTAATACCGATATGCTTCACAGAATACAGCAAGAGTGTACGAACTATTAGGCAAAGGTCTGTGCCATTATAGTAGCTGCACGTAAAATCCTGGGAAGAGATTTACCTCCCTTAAAACTCTGGATTTATGTGAATAATATGGCGGCACTCAATGTCCTAGGTTGAAGGATGGTGAGTTCGAAATGTGTGGAGGATTGTATAGAGTACCTTCTGCTTCATGATGTGCCGCTGACATGGCTCCCCCTGGCTCTGGCCTGCCATCTACAGGAGGAGAACGAAGGAGTATTTGGCATTCGATAAGAGGCCGCCGAGCACTTTGACAGGGGTCATTATGGGGCATTGTACCATAGGTGCATGGGAATGCCACTCGATGACTTCTGCTGGAATTGTCTTTATAAGGATGAAGAGGAAACTCCCGAGCACATGCTCTGTTGATGTGCGGGTCTTCAGGGACGCCGGCTCTACTTTCTGGGCAGGTGGCTTTTCTACGATCTGGGTGTACGTAGGGGACTTTCCAGATCTGCTGGGGCTCGTGGAAGGGACGGGATGGTTTCGGTTGGAGGTGCGATAAGATCCGGTGAAGAGACATATATCTTAACATGAGAGATAGGCGTTCATTCCCCGCTCTAGTTCTCCATTCTTCCTATTCCTTTATTCATGTATAACCTTCGGATTTGGTCCGAGGGGTCACATCTTCATTATCTTCCCTTTCTTTTTAGGGTATCACAATGGGCTAAACTAGCGTCAGAGTCAACGCACCCGATTTATCGGATATTCGGGTGGTGCTCTCGATGCCCGCCCAGGAAAAACTCTTTATATTGAAGTTCACATTGGTCCATAACCCTAAGTATCTTAGTCTCCTCGTGTACAGGGTCGGTGCTCGCCATTTGTTTACATCTTGTGATAGTCGTCAGTGCCGGATTCTAACAGCTTTCTTCGAGAAGGAAATCAGCCCAATAAAACCCCTGGATGATAGTGAAGTTTCGCAACATTAGGAAAGAGATCCGCAAACTTTATAACAGAGCACTTCGAAAAAAAGCGGAAGTATATTGGGATGTGTATTACACATGGCCCAAGGAATACAATAACATTGCCGGAGCGGCAAAACGTGCCTCCTGAAAGCTTTTCTGCGACCAGCTCCTTAGCGTAAAGGACGCCACCAAGATGAAAGGTTTCTCTCAAAAACCCATGTCCAAAATAAAACGTTAGTAGACGATATGGGTGTGAGAGCGAGACAACAGAAGACATGTTGAGGCTTTTGATAAAACCGCATTTCCCATTTTCCAGAATCTGGGAATAATAAGATTGATCGAAGGCTTATTATAACGGAATTCATGGTAAAGAAAATCTTAAAGAGCTTCAAACCATTTAAGTCACCTGGACAACGTTGCTACAAAAAGAGACGGACTATCTAGCGCCCCATCTGGCCTGTATTTTCACAGCGTGCCTAGGACTGGCATATACTCCGAAAGATTGACAATAGGCAAGGGAGGTATTTATACCCAATCCCAGCAAGGCAAGTTTTGCGACACCAATAGCCTACAGACCTATAAGCCTTACGTCCTCTCTACTCAAAACCATGGAACGCATTGTGGCTACCATGGTAAAGAGAAGGACATCTAGCGAACTGGTCAAATACAATCTGCATGACTGTAAAGGGAAGGTCGGTGGAGACTACCCTGCACGAGGCTCTGCATAAAATAGAATAATCCTTCAATGTTAAGACGTACACATTGACGACATCCATTGACATCGAGGGGACTTCTAACAATATGCGGACCGACACACTGATCCAATCCTTACACCAGTACCGGGTAGACCAGGTCCTTAGAGACTGGATAAACCATATGCTAAGGATCAGATGGATAAATTGTGGATCCCATGACATAAATTTAAGGGAGAAAGTTGTACAGGGTCTTTATCACCAGAAGGACCGAAAGGGTCTTGCATATGACATACGACTGGGCTAGAGCCAGGGGTCTCAATGTTAACTCAGAGAAGACTGAAATATGCCTGTTCACGAGGAAGACAAAGGTGGGCCAATTTAACGCACCATGTTACTTCAGTAGATCGATTCCGATATCTGAAAAGTCAAATACTTAGGAGTGATCTTGGACAGGAAACTGAGTTGGACTTGCCATATTCAGAAGCATACCGAGGTTCGTGGATCAAGGATCTTGGGCACTATGTAGACGGACCGTGGTCTCGACATGTGGCTGAATCCGAGGATAGTGCACTGGCTCTACAGGAGCGTGATTATACCAATACTTAGTTACGCTTCAGTTCTTTTTTTGGACTGCGATGGAGAAAAAGTGCATCGTTGGGATAATACAACAGGTTCAGCGAACATGTTGTTTTGGAACGAGCGGATCGATGAGGACCACGACCATTAGGGCACTGGAGACTATTCTAGATATCCAACCCATAGACATGAAATAATAAGTGTGAGACCCATTGCGGCTATAAGACTTAAGGCGATGGGAGATGGTAATACCATCGCGGTATAGGAAAGAAAGAGATTTCCGATCGGGTACCTGAGACGAGACTTGAGGTCGAGTGTCTTAGAATGACCCCTTGATTGAAAACCTAGTATTGCCATCTGGAAGATCATGTTACACGGATGGATCAAAGCTGTAGAACAGAGTGGGCCAGTGGGTCTACATTGAGACCCCAGGGAATGAGATCTGTTTTAGACTGCCTGACCATAATACGGTCCTGCAAGCGTAGATTCGGGCTATCACGGAATGCAACCAGAACACATTATTACTGAGGATTGCACGAAATAACACACGATTTGGCAATGAAGGGCAGAGGACTGCCGTCAATAAACTTGGTTAGCGCGAAGCCTTTCGAGGCGGCGCAGTCCGAGTTAAGAGCGTGGGCTAGGAACGTGCATCTAACACTGTGGAACGACGAAACGGTCGGTAGGACGATGAAAATCCTATGGGGAGATCCGGATTGTGAGAAGACGAGGTTTGTGTTATAACAGGACACATAAGACAACGAGCTCACTTATGTAAAATCGGTATGGCAGGTGTGTAGGCCATATAGAGAAGATGAAGGGACGTTGGAGCATTTCCTATGTCATTGCCCGGTTTTCGCGGCATGTCCATAGTTGCACGGGGCGAATTAGTATCTGCAACCTTTTTTCAACCTAACCTAACAGTTTGTACATTTTGCTAGTGTGTTTTGCACACCCCGCGGTCCATAACGGGACCGCATTGTTCATTCTCGTTCTCACTATCGTCTTATAGGCAGTCAACAGGGTTTCCTTGTCCTTGGTGCTGCCGACTAAATATTTGAGAACTATCTTCTTGCTTCTTGCCCAGATCATAGTAGCGTGGGCCTACATTGAGAGGCAGTTGTCGAGAGTTACTCCCAAGGTTTTTAGAGGCCTCACCGTTGGGATCATTTGTCCACCGACCTATATATCATGTTTTGTCAAGTCCCGGAGCTAAATATGTATTTGCTCACACAATCCGTTGATGTTATTGCCCTTCGGCAGGACTAGGCAGTCCTCTGTATATGGTATTATCTTCACGATAATGGTGGGTGGAGTGAGTTTGGAAAGGTAGACGTTAAATAGGATTGGGGAGAAGACATCCCTCGAGAAACTTCCTGTTTAATGTTACGGCGTTTCAACTTAGTATTCCTGATTTCCACATATGATTGCCGGCCGCACATATAGTCCACAATCCATCTCTTCGTCGATTTAGGGATATCAGATTCAGTGGTGTCTCTGTACAGAATGGTGTGATCAAATACTTTCCAATGCTTTTGAAAGGTCGAGAGCCACTCGCACAGTACGTTCATGGGGTCGTTTCCCATTCACACCGCATCTCAAAAGTGTGATCAAATACTTTCCAATGCTTTTGAAAGGTCGAGAGCCACTCGCACAGTACGTTCATGGGGTCGTTTCCCATTCACACCGCATCTCAAAAGTGTGGGTGGTGATAGGCTATGGGAGCTGCTTTGGAAATATGCATTTTAGGGAATCCGCTGGGGTCAGAGACGAGCTCAGTGCAGATAAGAGCAGCGATCGGGGACAAGATAGAGATTGTCTTGTAGAGACCACTCGACCTTCTTTCCATATGTCTGGAAGGAAGCTCATGACAGGTCACTGTCTGATTGGAAAACATGTACACAGGTTGCAGGTAATGATTTCTGTTGAAGCTGTGAAAGATCGAATTAGACGAAGCTGATGTGAATTTTTTCTTTACTGGCAGGAAAGAGAAGTTCCATTTTACATTCATGTTTCTTAAAGGATATGCCTGAGCTAACAGATGTAAATATTTGCAAGTCAATAAACTTTTTGAAGCAAACTAGAAAAAGTCTTACTTCTCGTGTGTCTGTGGTATCAAAATGGACTAACATGTCGCACTGAGTTTGATTGCAGAATGTCATTAAAACCTTACCTAACTTTGAAGCTTGCTTTTTATTATTTTCACAATAGGTTTCTAGGGAAATTTTGCCATTAAAGCAAATTTCTTTGAAATGTGGCTTTTAGAAAAAAGTTCAGAAAATTAAATTCATAAGAAAACTTCATAGAATTTTTTTCTTCTTTGTAATCGAAATAGTATGAGAAATGAATTTGAATTGCTGTTGGTTGATCTCTTGGTGTTCGTTATGAAAATCTTGATAGTAAATCCATTCTACTACAAGGTAAATTGTTGTATTTTCTTAAGGCAATGTGCTCCCTGCCTAGCATTCAAATAAGTTTTGCTGACAAACGTTTGCCAAACAAAGATTTCGATAATGATGATGGCGATGGCGATGGTGATGGTGATGCCTTTTATGAAAGTTCTTATGAAGGCTATACATCATATCATATCATGTCTAATATCTATCTCTATAATCTAGCAATTCTAACTTTTTTATATGGCTTGCACACAATGGCAAAAAGCCCATAGATATATAGTATGTCTTGATTTCCTGTCATAGATTTAAGGCTGAGCCATACAAACGCTCGTACGCCTGAGTTCGTGTGTGGTATTATGAGCCAACGAGTAGAGAGCATTAATTAATAATTTCCAGTGGAAACTTTGTGCGTTTTTTCCGACTTTTCTTGTTTGTTCCAAACGAATTTTAGTGGCTCTGGTTGTTGATGATGAGATTGATATGAATTGTTTTTTCTTTCACATCATGGTCATGGCGAGAAATCACCCAAGTCTGTGCACGTAGACGGCTGTATGTGTGGCGAATACGTGAAGGCAGTTGATTGGACCAAAGTTTTTGCTTTAGACTTTCTTGTTTTTTTTTCGTCTTTTGAAGTATTACCAAGCCAACAAAAACAACGAGTATTAGAAAAAAAAAAGAAAACTTTTGCAAGAATTAAGCCATATACATAGAGCCAGCCACAACATGATCCACTAATATCCTCTACTAAGCTTTAGCGTTTCAATATGAACCTTAAAACTTAACTTTGCCTGTGAATATTAACAATGACGAAGCCATCTGTGTCAAAATCTTTTCAAGTTAATACCCATCAAAGACAATTTTGCATATCACGTGTTGAGAATTATAAAAATACAGTAGGTGAAAATTGTAGTAGTAGTTGGGATTATGTTTGGAAGTAATGTACAATTATGATTATAAGTTTTGTGAAAACTAGCGCAAAAACTGGCTAAGAAATATTTGGGGAATACTATTATACCCTCCACCATAGAATGGGGGTAAACTAAATTCGTCCTTCTGTTTGCAACTACTCGGAATATTCGTCTGAGACCCCACCAAGTATATATATTCTTGATCGTCGTGACATTTTATGTCGATCTAGCCATGTCAGTCCGTGCGTCTGTCGAAAGCACGCTAACTTTCCATGGAGTAAAGCTAGCCGTCTTGACTTTTTGAGCCTCTAGAGGGCGCAATTCTTATCCGATTGGAATGAAATTTTGCACGACGCGTTTCGCTATGACTTTCAACAACTGTGCCAAGTATGGTTCAAATCAGTCCATAACCTGATATAGCTTCCATATAAACCGATCTTGGGTCTTGAATTTTTGAGCCTCTAGAGGGCGCAATTCTTATCCGATTGGAATGAAATTTTGCACAACGTGTTTCGCTATGACTTCCAACAAGTGTGCCAAGTATAAACTGATCCATATAAACCGATCTGGGGTCTTGACTTTTTGAGCCGCTAGAGGGCGCAATTCTTATCCGATTGGAATGAAATTTTGCACGACGCGTTTCGATATGACTTTCAACAACTGTGCCAAGTATGGTTCAAATCAGTCCATAACCTGATATAGCTTCCATATAAACCGATCTTGGGTCTTGAATTTTTGAGCCTCTAGAGGGCGCAATTCTTATCCGATTGGAATGAAATTTTGCACAACGTGTTTCGCTATGACTTCCAACAAGTGTGCCAAGTATAAACTGATCCATATAAACCGATCTGGGGTCTTGACTTTTTGAGCCGCTAGAGGGCGCAATTCTTATCCGATTGGAATGAAATATTGCACGACGTGTTTCGCTACGACTTCCAACAACTGTGCCAAGCATGGTTCAAATCGGTTCATAACCTGATATAGCGGTCATATAAACCGATCTTGGGTCTTGAATTCTTTACCCTCTAGAGGGCGCAATTCTTATCCTATTGGAATGAAATTTTGCACGACGTGTTTCACTATGACTTCCAACAACTGTGTTAAGAATTAACCGATCCATATAAACCGATCGGGGGTCTTGACTTCTTGAGCCACTAGAGGGCGAAAATCATTTCCAATTTGCTGAAATTTTGGAAGAAGTGTTTTGTTATGACTCTTAACAACTGTGCTAAGAATAGTTCAAATCGATCCATAACCTAATAAAGCTGTCATATAAACCGACCTGGGGTCTTGACTTCTTGAGCCGCTAGAGGGCACAATTCTTATTCGATTTGACTGAAATTTTGCATAAGGTGTTTCGTTATGACTTCCAACAATTGTGCTAAGAATAGTTCAAATCGGTCAATAACCAGATATAGCTGTCATATAAACCGATTTGGGGTCTTGACTTCTTGAGCCTCTACAGGGAGCAATTCTTGTCCTCTTTGGCTGAAATTTTGCATGACGTGTTTTGTTATGACTTCCGACAACTGTATTAAGAATGGTTCAAATCGGTCCATAACCTGATATAGTTGCATATAAAGCGATCTGGGGTCTTGACTTCTTGAGCCACTAGAGGGCGCAATTATTATCCGATTTAGCTAAAAATTTGTACAACGGCTTCTCTCATCACCTTTTACATACGTGTCGAAAATGACATGAATCGGTTTATGGCCTAATGAAGCTCCCCTATAAACCGATCCCCCTATTTTACTCCTTCATCCCCTAAAGACCGCAATTCTTACTAGATTTGGCTGAAATTTTACACAATGACTTCTACTGTGGTCTCCAATGTTCAGTTCAATTACGGTCCGAAATGAACTATAACTTGATATTGTTCCAATAACATAGCATTTCTTTTCTTTTATCCTTTTTTTGCCTAAAAAGAGATACCGTGGCAAGAGCTCGACAAATGCGATCCATGGTAAGGGGTATGTAAGTTGTAAGATTATTTGCTTATTGAAACTTGTAAGACTTGAACATGAGGTTGATTTTCAATATTTTTCGCATACTTTCACGTCTCCACTTTACTCGCCTATAAACGGCGATGCCGCTTCTGAAGCGAAGAAGAGCCTCATTGTCGGAAGTTATGCTAATGCACATCACCAGAAATGGGGATAAAGCGACCTTTATTACCAGGAACAGGCAGGAAGTACTATATAACACCTTTGTATCGCAAGAATATTCAACTGGAAAGTGTTGGATGACCACAGCTTCTCCGACCATCGGTAAATTAGTTTCACCCTTGGAGAAAATACTGCAGAAGAGATGCGGATTGGGATAAATTTCGGCACAAATTCTGCACGTCTAACCCTTCTAGATCAGAAAAGGAAGTGGCAACTGCGGAGGATATAAACATAATGGTCAAGCGGATCACGAAGACCCTGAATGACTCGCTTGTGTCGCCATGTCCTAGTCCCAAGCCAAGGGGCAAACAGCAACCCCCAAGGTACACCCCAGAGCTGATTGGTCTAAGCAAGGACTGTAGAAAACTCTTCAACAGAGCGAAAGCCACAAAAGCACCGCATGATTAGGACATCTTATTTGATTTGGCTGAAATTTGGGCATATACAAATCGGCTTAACCGAACTTCACGCATATATTGAGTGTGCCACTTTTTATGCCACCTTTTTAGAAAAACTATGCTACTTTTTTCAACAATGCCACTTTTTGTGTCCTTTTGGAAATTTTCCAACGATAAGCATTATCTACCAATATCATTATACAGTACCACACGATTTACAGTACCACACACACAAACATTTTGTTAACTTTGAGGTGTTTGAGTTCGCCAACAATCGCCGATTGTGATTTTACAGTCACTATAACTTTTCTTTACTTTCTGTTTGAACAAACTCAGAAGCAAATGCTTTTGGGTGACTTGTAAACGATATAATGAGCTGCTGACAGAATGAGTTTGACAGATATATCAGTGTAAACTTGGAAACAATTGTTGTCGTCTAACCTGTACGCGGTCATAACTTCCCTTGCCGAAATCAAATTATTCATCCGCTTTTATCTGGAGCATACCAGTCAAAGAGACCTAGTCATCCGGTATTGGATAAAATAAAGGACATACCTGGGAGCAGGCTGGCATTTATCGCCAAAAGGGGAAAATTAAACCACAGTACTGCGGTGAATCACAGAGCCAATCAGTCTGTCATCGTTTTTACTTAAAAAACTGGAAAGGCTGATTGACCTTAGCATGCTGGGAAACTTTTCCCTTACCCCAATAGCCACGCCATTAGCATTCGCGGCCACTATTACACCTTTTTCTTCCAGAGACAATAAAATATTGTAAATGGCTTTCTTCCAAAGTAGAGGAGATAGTAAACCTCCTTTCTCGTTGTAGACTTTCCCGGGAAGTGTGTGTCTACGAGTAGTTCCAGTGTTTCTTCACTAGATATTGTCCATGAATTCTCTGACTTCTGACTATATACCACCGTAATAGGTCTAGAGGATAGGATCTTCTATAGCCTATAGATCCCAGATGTATCCCCACGGAGCTGGAGAATTCTACCCAGGATTTGTTCTGAGCCTTTCTCAGCTCGCTCTTGTATTTTCTTAGCTCAGCCGTATAGGCGTCCCAATCGTGCGGGACGTCTTGTGGCTTTCATCTTGTTGAAGAGTTTTCTGCAGTCCTTCCTTAGACTAACCAGCTCTTGAGTCCACCATGGCGGTCGCTGTTTGCCCCTTCCCATGGCACTAGGACATGTTTTACGAGGGAGGCGAGGGACCACTTCCGCAGCATTCTGCCCAAGGCTGAAACCAATATACCTACGATCGGAGAAGCTGTAGTCATCCAACACTTCCCAATCGCATATCCTTTCGCATAGATCTTCAGATACAAAAGGTCACAATTTGTACCTTCTGTTTGTTCCTGGTAATAAAGGTCGGTTTATTCCCTTTACCACAAATCGCCGGATTGCAACTTATAATATATTCAGTAAGCAGCTCACCCCTTTCGTTTATATCCGAAATTCCCCATATCTGGTGATGTACATTAGCATAATTAATGAGACTTATTTATTTCAACACTGTCTACTACTGAATCCTTAGTACTTAGCGACGGAAGAAGAAAAACATTTAGACTACTCTTTGCAAGAATACGGGCGTTGTGTCTCCCATTCCCCGTACCCTTGAGAAGTTTAAATCTAGGAATTCTAAGTCAGCAAACCATTTTTCTACACACCCACAACTCCTGAAAAACAACCACGTCAATTCCTTCTGCCATCAGAAGTACCTTTAGTGCCGCCCAAGCGGCCTCACAATGGTGGATATTTATCTGCAGAGACAGGACCATAGTCAAGATTCAGAATTTTCACCACTGTTGCGTTAGCCTCGTCTTCTGAGTCCGCCAGGAATTCTTTCTCACAAGATTCGATTGATCTTGTCATGATTAGTCTCCTGACGCACCCAATGGCAGTTGAGAAAGCATTGGAAACACTCTTCCTCAGGACACTAGACACTTATGATGTCTTAGATGCTTTAAGAGCTGCTGCTGTCAAAGTATTTTTTTAGTTCCGTCCTTCTTAGCAGGCGTTCACTTCGAGCCCAGTCCAACCGAATGACACACCCACACAGGGCTTGTCGGAATCCGTTTCGATGCCTTCCTTTCCTATTCCGATTACTGCTATCCGCCCAGTTTCCAGCAATCCGCCTTACTTTAGAGATGTGGTCGATAGTTACTCAGACAAGCAACAACTGCTGAGTCGTTTCCCAATTCCCCAACCACACCGCTTCTATAGACCTTCTTACTTACTTACCAAAGGCCTGCGAAAGAACAGGTCTAAGGCCGCATTGGTAGGGATCAATTATTTTATTATCTTTAGGTTTTAATCTTTCACACAGGACGCTCAAGGGTATCTTGTATGCGATGGGAAGAAGACTTTTTTCCTCTGTAGTTGGCAAATTCCATCTTGTCTCCTATCTTGTGTACGGGACATAGTATGCTGAGGTTCCAAACATCGAGTAAGCGTTCTTCTATCCAGATTGCGCAGACAAGCTGATACGTATAAGCCTTATCAGCGTGTCGTCTCCGGTCTTAAATAGCTCAGCGGGTAACTCGTCAGCTCCTGCTGCCTAGTTGTTCTTCAGTCGGGTCATTGCTACTTGGGCCTCATTCTGACTAGGAGGTAAATATGCTATATCATAATCAGGAATTCGTTCCATAGACCTTCAGCTTGTTGAATCCGTAGGGCACAACTCCATCAGACTTGTTGAAGTCTGCGAGATAACCGTAGTTTAGTTCGAATACTGTATGTCTCCGGTCTCCATTAGCCTCATCTAATCTTCCAGTCGGTGGGTGCAAGATTGGGATTACAGTTCATTGGTTTCCCAAGTGCGGATTCAGGATCTGAAGGCATCCTTGGTAGCCAAGCGTGTGCACACGTGAAGGAATATTCTCCTTCTTAACTAAATCCAGTGCATTCAGATACATCTCAATTGAGCGTTGATCTCCGAAGGCAGTTAGTTTGTATCAGCCCCTATACCAACCATTATCGTCGCAGACTGGAGGCGGTCTTTGTAATTCCGCAAGATCATCGGAGTATACAGATGACAGTCCATTAACTATCCCCTCCTTAATCTAGAAACTTCTCTCTAAAGCGGTGTCGCACTGCGGCACGCCGTTCGGAATCGTCTGTAAAAAGAAGGCCACAAACAATTCCATGGTGGTGGGTACCTAAGATTCGGCCTGGCCGAACTTAGCAAGTGTTTACTTGTACAAACTGCTTCGATTCAGTTTAATTGTGATTTGGGCGGAAATTAACCATCAAATTAGAGAAGCTTGTTGGCCAGCATCGTATCCTCATTTCTAGCTCCGATTAATACGGCTATCAGTAAAAATGTCTATAATAACAATTGTCTTACGATAACTTCCACCTTGTCATAAATTTCCCAAATGATTAGCATAGACCGATTAAAATACAAAACAAAGCCCGCATGTAAATTTAGGAGATATCATGAGGTCAATGCATGAAAGAATATCGTATTAAAATTTTCCACTTTGAAAATTATGAGATCTTATGTTGGTGATGTAGTTCACCACGCCAAGATACGAACAAAAGAATGCTTCAGCAGGTTATTGACATGGCAACAACTATGGGTTTTGGGTTTCACTTTCATTTTACAAACAACGAAGACAAAATCAAACAATCTGAAGAAAAAAGGAAACCCATCCAATACAATTCATACAAATTTACATACAATCATGTAATAGGAAATCACTCTCGATTTCATTGGATGTCATCGAGCTTAGAAACAACCTGGCAGCCAAGAAACAAAGGGGCAGCTGATTTACATGTACATATATAGGGGCTCCGTGTCAGGTTTTCCAACGTTTACAAGAACTTCAGTGATGTGTTCTCGAACTCATTCGCTTTCCTATCATGACCAAGGGACAAATCAAGATTACATTGAACTTTGACACAATTTTACAAAATTACTACTACTACTTCTACATCTACCACTGCCACTTTACAAAGCTCTTTAATGATTCTGAAGCTGTCTGTTGGTTAGGTCATAGTGGCATCAGTATCAGTCACTAGTCAAAGTTGATGAACCAAAGTTTGATGAACCATAAGTGCTAGAACTTGTTTAGTTTTTGTGTGCGTGTGTGTGCGTTGGACCAGAAGCCAGCTTTGATGCTGCCATAGGGTCGACCACTTTAAGACAGAACCAAATTATGTTTGTTCCAAAAAAATAGACAAACGGACAAATATCAGTTACAATTAGAGTGATAACTAACCGTAACATTTTGAATTAATAATTAACCATTTTTTCCATTCTGTGTTCGCCGACCTGTTTTGGACGACTGTTTGTCTGTTCATCGGTACAGCCATTCTCTGTGTGCTGTTGTGCCACAACGTTTAGATTGCCCTAAACTAGTTTAGAGAAATTAACCCGTTGAGTGTTTATTGAGATTGAACCATTTAGTAATCCTACTTTATATGGAGGTAGCAGGTTGTTGGTTCTTGTTTTTGATAGACTATTGAGACCCAGACTGCGGATTTGTGTTACATAATTAACCATATTGAAGAACTCAGCTGGGATATTTAAGGGACAAAATAGGATTATCAATATTTTCTTATGGAAATCAATCTCTATGGCTTAATAAGGTAATCGGTCATGAGTTTTACGGCAATTTGTTTTTTTTTTTTTGTTTTAGAGAAAATTTGTCTTTCACAGAAAATGACGCTTTTAAAGAAAATTTCAGTAAAATTTTGAGTGGCCGTCGTCCTTGTGGTCGGAGTGGGAGCATTTACGGGGAGCCGGAATACGGTTGGGACTCAGAGTCCAACCTCCAGAATTCTAGGACAAGCTATCGCATATAGAACAAGTAAAAGCGTGCTATGTTCAGCCGGGCCGAATCTTATATACCCTCCACCATGGATCGCATTTGTCGAGTTCTTTTCCCGGCATCTCTTCTTAGACAAAAAAAAACGATAGAAACAAGATTTGTTCTGCTATTAGAGCGATATCAAGATATGGTCCGGTTCGGACCACAATTAAATTATATGTTGGAGACTTGTGTAAAATGTCAGCCAATTCGAATAAGAATTGTGCCCCTTGGGGGCAAAAGAGAGAGCGATTTATATGGGAGCTGTATCAGGTTATAGACCGATTCAGACCATATTAGACACGTAGGTTGACGGTCATGGGAGAAGCTGTTGCACAAAATTTCTGCCCAATCGGATAACAATTGCGACCTCTAAAGGCTCAAGAAGTCTAGATCCCAGATCGGTTTAAATGGCAGCTATATCAGGTTATGAAAGTCATAATAAAATACGTCATGCAAAATTTCAGCCCAATCGGATAGAAATTGCGTCCTCAAGAAACTCAAGAAGTCAAGAACCAAGATCGGTTTATATGCCAGCTACATCTGGTTATCATCCGATTTGAACCATACTTGCTACAGTTGTTGGATATCATAACAAAACACGTCGTGCAATCGGATAAGAACTGCGCCCTCTAGAGGCTCAAGAAATCAAGACCCAAGATCGGTTTATATGGAAGCTACAATATATCAGGTTTTGAACCGATTTGAACCATACATGGTACAGTTGTTGGATATTATAGCAAAACACGTCGTGCAAAATTTCATTCCAATCGGATAAGAACTTTATAGGCTCAAGAAGTCAATATCCTTTAGAGGGTCAAGTAGTCAAGACCCAAGATCGGTTTATATGGCAGCTATATCTGGTTATCATCCGATTTGAACCATACTTTGTACAGTTGCTGGATATCATAACGAAACACGTCTTGCAAAATTTCATTCCAATTGGATAAGAACTGCGCCCTCTAGAGGCTCAAGAAGTCAAGACCCAAGGTCAGTTTATATGGCAGCTATATCAAAACATGAACCGATTTACACCATACAGTCGGCACAGTTGTTGGAAGTGATACCAAAACACCACGTGCAAAATTTCAGTCAAATCGGACGAGAATTGCTCCCTTTAGAGGCTCAAGAAGTCAAGACCCAAGATCGGTTTATATGGCAGCTATATCAAAACATGGAGCGATTTGGCCCATTTACAATCCCAATCGACCTACACTAATAAAAAGTATTTGTGCAAAATTGCACGCGGCTAGCTTTGCTCCTTCGAAAGTTAGCGTGCTTTCGACAGACAGACGGACGGACAAACGGAAGGACATGGCTAGATTGACTTTAAATGACATGATGATCAAGAATATATATACTTTATGCGGTCTCAGACCCATATTTCGAGGTGTTACAAACAAAATGACTAAATTAGTATAGCCCCATCCTATGGTGGAGGGTTTCAAAAGGTAGTTGTGAGTAAATTATAGTTACCCACATAGACGTATACGAGAGGCTTTAGCTTCACCATGTCCTTGGATTATTATATTATTATTATTATCATTTAGTCGTTCCGTTTGCAACACATCGAATCAATTTCCGACCCTACTAAGTACATATATTTCGGATCGTCGTAAAATTCTAAGACGATTCAACGATGTTCGTGTGTCCGTCTGTTGTAATCACTCTAGAGCCTTCAAAAATTGAGATATTGAGCTGAAATTTGGCACAGATACGTCTTTTTTATGCACGCTGGTTAAGTTCTTGAACGGGCCAAATCGGTCCATATTTATATATATATCTGCTATATAGACCGATTTTCCGATAAAGGGTCTAATGCCCATAAAAAGTTTATTTTTCATCCGATTTTGCTGAAATTTGAAACAGGGAGAAGTTTTAGGTCTCCCGACATCTGAAACAAATATGGTTCGGATCGGACTATATTTAGATAAGGCTGTCATACAGACCGATCTCCCGATAAAGGGTCTGAAGGTCATAAAAGCTTTATTTTTTATCAGATTTTGCTGAAATGTGGAATAGAGAGCAGTTTTCAGCCTCCCAACATCCGACCCAAATATGGTACAGATCGGAGTATATTAAGATATTGCTGCTATATAGACCGATCCGCCGATAAAGGGTCTGAAGCCCATAAAAGCTTTATTTATTGCCCAATTTCGCTGAAATTTGAAACAGTTGGTTATTTGAAGCCTCCCGAGAACTGACTTAAGTATGGCTCAGATCGGACTATATTTAGGTATAGCTGCCGTATATACCGATATACGGCAGACCCTGCCGATAAGGGGTCTGAAGCCAAAAGAACCTTTATTTGTTATCCAATTTCGCTGAAATTTAAAACAGTGAGAATTTTTAAGCTTGCTAACATCTGATCCAAATATGGTTTAGATCGGACTATATTTAGATATAGCTGTCATTTAGACCGATTTTCCGATAAAATGTCTGAAGCCCATAAACGCATTATTTTTTATCCAATTTCGCTGAAATTTGAAACAGTGACCAGTTTGAGGCCTACCAACATCTGACTCAAATATGGTTCAGATCGGACTATATTTAAATATAGCTGTCATATAGACCCGTTTCCCAATAAAGGGTCTGAAGCCCATAAAAGTCCTATTTAATACCCGATTTCGCTGAAATTTTGAGCAGTGGGTAGTTCTAGGTCTCCCGATATCCGCCTTAAATATGGTTTGGATCAGACTATATTTAGATATAGCTGCCATATAGACCGATCTGCAGATAAAGTGTCTGAAGCCCATAATAGCATAATTTTTTATCCGATTTCGCTGAAATTTGAAACAGTGAGTAGTTTTAGGCCTACCAACGTCTGACTTAAATATGGTTCAGATCGGAATATATTTAGATATAGCTGACATATAGACCGATCTGCCGATAAAAGGTCTGAAGCCCATAAAAACTTTATTTATTACCCGATTTCGCTGAAATTTGAAACAGTGAGTTCTTCTGAGCGCCACGATATCCGACCTTAATATGGTTCAGATCGGTTTATATAATTATAAAAAGACCAGTATTTTGTTCTACTACATTGAATAGTGACATATGTATTAGACCACTCAATGTCCGTGCCGCATTTGGTTGCTTAAGGTATTCAATTTTCACCGGATTGCGACAAAATGGGATTTACATATATACCCGAGGTGGTGGGTATCCAAAGTTCGGTCCGGCCGAACTTAATGTCCTTTTACATGTTATAACTCTACTAGCATAACTAAAGTTATATTCAAATATGGATTAGTCTGGATAATATTTTATTCAGTTGCCTAGAACTTTTATACAAGTCACAGTTTAAAGCGAAGAATAATAATTTTTTTCCAAATACCATTGGGAGTAGAATATGAAAACGCCGACTCTGCGAACATGTAGATCGAGAACTACAATCCCGGAATAAAATCACATTCAAAATCGCCCAAATAGGTAAACACATGGATCATTCTTTATCATAAACGAAGTTTTCGACAAGTAAACTTCTTTTGTGAAAAACGTTAGGACTTTTTATACCCTTCACCATGGGGTGGGGGTATACTAATTTCGTCATTCTGTTTGTAACTACTCGAAATATTCGTCTGAGACTCCATAAAGTATATATATTCGTGATCGTCGCACAGTGGGCCAAATGGCAAAAAAATTGGAAATAAGTCTACAACTTTTTATCTGTTGATTTTAGCCATACAAAATGTTCTAGACATTTGTAGAGGAGGACATAGGCTTTCAGAAAAGTGCTGTTGTTGGTCCATATCTTTAATACAGGGTGAGCTACAGGGTGTCAAAGTTGACCACTTTTGACTTCTCCAAGCTTCTGGGGGCCATAACTTTTGATCTACTCAACCGATTTACATGATTTAGGACTCTAGAGAAAGAGCTTGACAAGATCTAAAAAACTTATGCATAAAGTACCATGCCATCGTGTACTGTTAAGGAGTTATGAATTGTTTAATTTTAAAATATGAAAATTTGGCCTTGGTTTTTTTCAGTGTTTTTTTAATAACTCCGTCAATTTTAAAGCTATAAACTTCATACTTCACACAAATTATGCCAGCATATGTGTGCATAAAATACAAAAGGAATCACGTGAATATCTTTGGCGGTTTAAAAATGGCATCGTTTTCAATATGAAAAATATTTTTTTTGTCAAAAAATTGCAAAATTTTTCAAAAAAGATACTCCCATTTCCTTTAAGTTTTCGCAAACTTTGGCCGTCAAAGCATTATCATTTCTTTCCATTTTCACAAAGTCGAGGTATTAAGAAAAGTTTTAAGTGCTAATTTGGCTAATTTCGATATCAAACAACACCGTTATCTTAAGACCAAAATGGCCAATTTTTTTACTAAACTTCAAAAGTTTCTCACTGGAAAAAAAGTTCCACGGGGATTTTTTCGCTTTTTTTGAACTTAAATGAAAGCTTAAAATGTTCCCAACATTTTAAGGTATGTCTCGCCATATCCTAGCCATAAATGAGATCGTAGCGATCAAAATACTGAAAAAAGTCAATTTTCAAGTAGTGCTATATTCATTGCTAAAAAACAAGTATTACGTCACATTTTATTGCAAAGATGTTAAATAAACTTTTATTTGGTAACACTTCTTCTACAAAACACAAAAAGAATCATGGAAATATCTCTATTCTATTCCATTTTATGGAACCGGCAATAAAAAAGTCAATTTTTCAAAAAAGTCGAATTTCCCAAATTTTGTTTTTGTTGTCCTAATTGCACATGACACACTATAGCCATATTTACGCAACATACCTTATCGTAAAGGAAATTTTCATACCTTTCCAACGATGTATAAAACATTTCTCAACTCGGATTCTATCTACTCTAAAATTCATTTACACTTCATTAAACTCTATATAAAAATGTCTATTTGTGAAATGGAACCTTATATGGGGCCTACACTAAAACATTGATAGATTTGCCCAGGGTTTACAATACAAATGTGTTAGAATAAAAAAAGGTCTCCTGCCAAAGTTTAAAAAAATTGGAATAAAAATATGTGTTTTAGAGCGAAAACACTTCGCATCGGCGTGCGTTTATATGTATATTAGCTACTCCCAAAATAAAAAAGCATTTTAGTTTTGTATTATTTGATTTTATTCTCTACCAAATAATCTAAGGTATCAAAATTTAAAAGCTCTTTAATTTGAATGGCATCGGGATCGTCCTTATCTATATCGTCACATATTTTTGGTAGCCATTTAGTTCTGATGCTGTATAGTACCGGATCAGACGATAACAATAAATATTGAAGTAAATCATAATTTTGGTTAAATTTGGTGCTCTTTCGGGTATTGAAAAGCCGGAACTGTTTAACATCTCTATTACGGGATTCCTGAGCTTCTTCTGTAAGTTCTCCTAACGGAAGTATGTTGTATTCCACAATTTCCTTGCCATGATGTAAGACTTTATGTACTGTCGGTGTTAAAGCTTTCCACGAATATAAATCAGATAAAATGTTTTTTGTGTCATTACTATAAGCTTCAAATTTGGTTGAATTTATCATCTTTTTGCTATTGATTACAGCCAAAATCACTTTGAATCGTCTTAGCAAGTGTTCATCAAGACCGGTTATTTTAGATGTCGATACGGGGTCCTCAAAAAACCGCCTTGCCGAGTTGCCATCATTTGTGCTTCCGTATCCGTAAAGAGGTTTATCTATTATAAGTCCCTTTTGTTTAAACTCCAACTGGATTCGATTCTTCTCTTCCTGCCTCATTTTGTGAAGATCTTGGTTGTTTCTAGCAGAGACATCGCGGTTTCCAGGGCTAGTCCGATATTTAAGGTCATACGATAAATGCAAACAATACTCCATGAATCGAATTCTACAGTGCAGGGGCGAAATACCGAAATTGAGCGCATTTTCGTTTACTAAATTTTCATCAGACTTGTCCTCGAATTGCCCATTCTTCTTGCCACAAATATTGCATCTCCAATTGGACATAACGCCAGTTAATGCGTTTGCCACCTTTCCATCGATCATAGTGAGTTGTAGTTGAAACGAAACTTTTATATTTCTTCCCAATTGGTTTATAACAATCATGGGTAATGCAGCAATTTCTTCCTTTATTTCGTTCACCAAAGATCGTGTTGTGTTCCGGTCTTCCTTTGTATACTCAAACCGAATTGGGCGACATAAATATTTTGACCCAGGTGTTCTATTTATCCATATATCTTGAAATGCATTTTCTTTCGATGATGAAGATTGGTCCTTGTACAATCTCATTCTCAATGGTACTAATGATGCCATGAAAATTGATGCGAAGTTGGTATCTATTTCTGTTTGTTGCTTATATTCGGAAAATCCAGATGATCCATCACAACCCCATTTGCTGATCAAAACCACTTCGGAATTATTACATGTGTTCAACTGTTCTTCAGTAAAATTAGAAATAATTCTAACAGCTGTATTTTCAACAAGATCAGCAAGTTTCACTCTTGCTTTTAATTCGTCCACGTATATATTTGATGGCACCATTTTCGTCCTGGTGTTGTACAATTTATGTTTTGAGGGTAAACAACCCCATCCTTTTTCACGAAGAGCCTTCCTCATTGTTGAGTATTTGTTTCTTGAGAGGCCTAGGTTCAAAATCAGGGCCAGTGCATCTTCCTCCGTGAATTCTGTAGTCGATTTTGGAGTTGGAATACTTTCTACCATTCTCTTTACCCTTTTCGGAGATGCTAATGGTAAAACATCGACAATTCGTCCAACATTTTTTGGTTGTGTTTTTAACAATGCTGTTTTGAACGTATCTTTTATTAAATTTGGCGGATGTGCCGCCAATAGTTCCTCTTGTTTTTTCTTTTTGGTTTTCTCCGTAACTTCGTCGTATGCTTTGCTAGGCCGGCCGGGAATCAGCGGTTTAATTTCAATAAGTAGATCCGATTTCAGCCACTTCTCATACATTTTGAAAAACTTGATTTTTGCGAATGAACATTCTGGCAACCTTCTCTCAAATGATTTGTAGAATTTTTCAAGTTTGTCTAAAGCGTCTTTATTTAGCCTTATTCCATATATGTGGTCCAAAGTGTAAACAAGTTCCTTAAATGACTCCGTGTATGATTTGGAATCATTTTTGATGTCCCATACAATTTTCGAAAGAGTGGAATACTTCAGTATGACTTCCATAACTTATAAATGTCCTTTACGCCTCTACAAAATATAATGAAGAAAATTTGGATTTTGTTCAAATATTTATGCAATATATTCACAATTAATGACCCATTTCAGGTATCAGACGCAATCGTAAAAAGGGGTCCAAAGTGCCTCTTTTTACTTACTCTTCTATAATTATTTACCTGGACTCGAATTTGGTTAAAAAAAATGACAATGAATTTTTTATGGGTAGGTTTTTTCACATTCATTGATACGGTGGATTTCCTGGGAATTCGACATAGCGAAACAGGTAACATTTGTCTGCATCAAATCTTAACACAAATATATATATATATGCAGGTATATTTCTAGGTTACTTTTTATTCAAAAATCATCAGCTTACATTAAAAATAGATGTAGGTACTATACAAACGCACGCCGATGCGAAGTGTTTTCGCTCTAAAACACATATTTTTATTCCAATTTTTTTAAACTTTGGCAGGAGACCTTTTTTTATTCTAACACATTTGTATTGTAAACCCTGGGCAAATCTATCAATGTTTTAGTGTAGGCCCCATATAAGGTTCCATTTCACAAATAGACATTTTTATATAGAGTTTAATGAAGTGTAAATGAATTTTAGAGTAGATAGAATCCGAGTTGAGAAATGTTTTATACATCGTTGGAAAGGTATGAAAATTTCCTTTACGATAAGGTATGTTGCGTAAATATGGCTATAGTGTGTCATGTGCAATTAGGACAACAAAAACAAAATTTGGGAAATTCGACTTTTTTGAAAAATTGACTTTTTTATTGCCGGTTCCATAAAATGGAATAGAATAGAGATATTTCCATGATTCTTTTTGTGTTTTGTAGAAGAAGTGTTACCAAATAAAAGTTTATTTAACATCTTTGCAATAAAATGTGACGTAATACTTGTTTTTTAGCAATGAATATAGCACTACTTGAAAATTGACTTTTTTCAGTATTTTGATCGCTACGATCTCATTTATGGCTAGGATATGGCGAGACATACCTTAAAATGTTGGGAACATTTTAAGCTTTCATTTAAGTTCAAAAAAAGCGAAAAAATCCCCGTGGAACTTTTTTTCCAGTGAGAAACTTTTGAAGTTTAGTAAAAAAATTGGCCATTTTGGTCTTAAGATAACGGTGTTGTTTGATATCGAAATTAGCCAAATTAGCACTTAAAACTTTTCTTAATACCTCGACTTTGTGAAAATGGAAAGAAATGATAATGCTTTGATGGCCAAAGTTTGCGAAAACTTAAAGGAAATGGGAGTATCTTTTTTGAAAAATTTTGCAATTTTTTGACAAAAAAAATATTTTTCATATTGAAAACGATGCCATTTTTAAACCGCCAAAGATATTCACGTGATTCCTTTTGTATTTTATGCACACATATGCTGGCATAATTTGTGTGAAGTATGAAGTTTATAGCTTTAAAATTGACGGAGTTATTTAAAAAACACTGAAAAAAACCAAGGCCAAATTTTCATATTTTAAAATTAAACAATTCATAACTCCTTAACAGTACACGATGGCATGGTACTTTATGCATAAGTTTTTTAGATCTTGTCAAGCTCTTTCTCTAGAGTCCTAAATCATGTAAATCGGTTGAGTAGATCAAAAGTTATGGCCCCCAGAAGCTTGGAGAAGTCAAAAGTGGTCAACTTTCACACCCTGTAGCTCACCCTGTATTAAAGATATGGACCAACAACAGCACTTTTCTGAAAGCCTATGTCCTCCTCTACAAATGTCTAGAACATTTTGTATGGCTAAAATCAACAGATAAAAAGTTGTAGACTTATTTCCAATTTTTTTGCCATTTGGCCCACTGTGCGTCGTGACATTTTATGTCGATCTAGCCATGTTCGTCCGTCCGTCTGTCTATCGAAAGCACGCTAACTTTCGAAAGAGTAAAGCTAGCCGCTTGAAATTTTGCACAAATACTTGTTATTAGTGTAGGTCAGTTGGGATTGTAAATGGGCCATATCGGTCCATAACCTGATATAGCTGTCATATAAACCGATCTGGGATCTTGACTTCTTGAGCCTCAAGAGGACGCAATTCTTATCCGATTGGAATGAAATTTTGAACGACGTGTTTTGTTATGATATCCAACAACTGTATTAAGAATGGTTCAAATCGATCCATAACCTGATATAGCTGCCATATAAACCGATCATGGATCTTTATTTCTTGAGCCTCTAGAGGAAGCAATTCTTATCTGATTGGAATGAAATTTTGTACGACGTGTTTTGTTATGATATCCAACAACTGTGTCAAGTATGGTTCAAATTGGCCCATAACCTGATATAGCTGCCATATAAATCGATCTTGGGTCTTGACTTATTGTTTTAGAGTAAAATTGAGCGAACTTTTACTTTCCTGTCAATACTGACCGTTGGCTTAGCGGCTTTTTGGCTGTAACGAATTTTTTAAGTTTTGCGTAAAAGAACCATCTTTTATCACACCCATGTTCCTTAAGGTTCGACCTCGAATAAAGTGACTTTTACAACAAAAAATGATAAATTATCGACTAATGCTCTAAAGTGGAGGTAAATGTTACACAGTTATTAATAAAATTGCACTATCCCAATAAACAGATTCCTTTATCGCAAAGATACTGCAAAAGTTTCATTTTTTTGAGTGTGTTCTTTAAAAAAGTGTTTTCTTGCAATTTTCCCTAAAAATAAAATGTTGCCAAATATATTAAAATCGTAAAAATTAATAAAACCCATTATTTTTTTTTTTAATTTTAAATGCCAATACAATTTCTAGCAAATTGTTTTTTTATTAACATTGGAACTTTGATATGTTTTATACATTTACGATACCGTCATCATTGAAGTGACAAAAACATGCAACAAGGCGCCTTTTAATGAATTTTATTGGCATCATTCGATATAAACATAAATGCTTAAGGTTTTAAAATCTACCCCAAAATCATGTGTTAATAACAAACTAATGGTCGTAAAATGCTGACCTCCAAACACCCACAAAATGTTATTTTTTTACATTGACCAAAGATTATGGCCCATACATCTTGGCAAAAAAAATAAAAATAAAATGAATAAAAAACCAAAAAAAATCATCCACCCTCAATTTTTGAAAACATTTAACAAATCATCACCGTCACCGATATCATCATCATCATCATCATAGCCAAAAATTGAGATGAACAAGTTCTTTGACTAAATTGTTTTAACATTAACATTTCGAATAAAAGTTCATAAAATTCAAATAATGACAAGACGAACGGACGGACGGACGGACGGACGGACAGACGGATGCGCACTATAAATTCCAATAATACAAAAAAAAAAAAACATAATTTTATTATTTTATCTCAAAAACTGTGGAATTTCAGAAAGTAGAAGAAAACAAGAAAAACAATCAGCCTCACAGCCAATAGCAAATCGAAATAATACAAAGTAATCAGAATACCACGACGCGCAATAAATAAAAATTGCCTATAAAAACTCAATACAATATGCAAAAACAGCCATAAATAGTTATAATCATCATTTTGTATCCATTATACCGGTGACGCCGGAAAGTCCGACGGAAACCCCCATAAATGGTAGATTAGACAAAAATCCAAAAATCACAAAACAACAAAACCACACAAACTAAAATGCCAAAATGAGACAAAAAACTACAAAACTGAGAAGAAGTCAACGAAGAAGCCAACAGGCAAAAAACAACAACAACAAAACTAAACTAAAATCTCATAAAAAAAATGCTTGCATATATTAACCAATGGAGTTATCAGCAAATTATCATACGAGTACCACAGAGGAATCTAGCCACAGACGCAGTCTCAGACGTTTCAGACTCTAGATACAATGAATTCTTTGGTATTCGATTTTCAATACGAATCGATTCGATTTGAAAACCACCACTACAAGCATAGGCAACACCACCAACACCATCAAAGAGTTATTAATCGCAATTTGATGGAATTATGTTAATAATGGTGACGAGAGACGCGCGTCGCCATCCGCATTTCAACCATAGACAGACGGACGGACGGAAATTGTCCATTTATTTGTTTAATTTTTGTCTTCGTTGGTTCGATCGTTTTTTTTTTCTTCTCACTTGGTTTGTTTGTTTTACTGGCGACCTTGAAAATTTTATTTGTTTTGATTATATCGTTGTTTTTTACTGTTTCCATGTTGTTTTTGTTGTTCTTGTTTTCGTCAGTCAGTTTTTTCTTCTCTTACGAGTTTTTCGCAAAATACCACAAAAAATTCATACAAAATATATAGCCTTTTGTAAATAATTAACAGTATTTTGTTGTTCTTTTGGCGATTTTTGACCTCTTGCCTCGATTAGTGATGTTAAAAGAATTTCAATTCATTTATATGGAAATTATTATTGTGAGCCGTCTGCTCAAATATTTCTTTTTTGCCAACATATACTGGTTTCAGGCTGTGGCGTTAATACCACTTTTTATGATTATACCGTTATTTATAGATAATTTTTCATTTTGGAAAATTTTACAACAAAATTTTGCGAAGGGTTGGTATTTCTTGTTAGAAACAATAACTTACTCTTGAAATGATTGATTTATCACAATGATCATATTACATTTTTTTGTGCCTTAAAAGGTGTGATAGCTCATGAGGAGTTTTAAGAGTGGCTAAATTAGACGGATAATAGTTTTTTAATAAATTTTGTATATCCACCATCATAGGATAGAGGAGTGTATTCTTTTTGTCATGCCGTTTGCAACACATCGAAATATTCACTACTGACCCTATAATATATATATACTTGGTCCTCGTAGAAATCTAAGACGATCTAGATATGTCTGTTCGGCAGTCTGTCTAATGAAATCACGCTACAAATATTGAACTGAAACTTTGCACAGATTCCTTTTTTTGCCCATGGACTGGTACTATGTTTTTTTGGTGAAAAATTTCCCTAAATCGCTCTTTCGGTAGTTTGACAAGGTTACCACATTTAATTTTATTGGGTTTTTTTTTGGCCAAAATGTTGCTATCTATATATATAAAGGGTGATTTTTTTGAGGTTAGGATTTTCATGCATTAGTATTTGACAGATCACGTGGGATTTCAGACATGGTGTCAAAGAGAAAGATGCTCAGTATGCTTTGACATTTCATCATGAATAGACTTACTAACGAGCAACGCTTGCAAATCATTGAATTTTATTACCAAAATCAGTGTTCGGTTCGAAATGTGTTCAAATTTTGACAAATTTTGTTCAGCGATGAGGCTCATTTCTGGTTGAATGGCTACGTAAATAAGCAAAATTGCCGCATTTGGAGTGAAGAGCAACCAGAAGCCGTTCAAGAACTGCCCATGCATCCCGAAAAATGCACTGTTTGGTGTGGTTTGTACGCTGGTGGAATCATTGGACCGTATTTTTTCAAAGATGCTGTTGGACGCAACGTTACGGTGAATGAACACATTTTGAACCGAACACTGATTTTGGTAATAAAATTCAATGATTTGCAAGCGTTGCTCGTTAGTAAGTCTATTCATGATGAAATGTCAAAGCATACTGAGCATCTTTCTCTTTGACATCATGTCTGAAATCCCACGTGATCTGTCAAATTCTAATGCATGAAAATCCTAACCTCAAAAAAATCACCCTTTATAAATGAATTTGTGTTTGTATGTTTGTTTGTTTGTTCCCTATAGACTCAAAAACGGCTAAATCGATTTCCTTGACATTTTGCAGATTGTGGGGAGTGGTCCGGAAGGAGCAATAGGTTATATAATTTTTTGATATCGCATTGGGGGCGGACCCTCCCCCTTACCCCAAAAGTACCAGCCAAAAATAAAAGTCAACCGATTGGGACAATATGGGACTTAAATGAAAGGTATTCAAGAGTAGAGAACAAATTTCATATTAAAAATTGGGTCCAAGTAATTGCGGGGCCGCCCCGACCCTAAAAACCCCCCAAAATAGGTTCATTGGACGATAATGAAAATATGTGGGTTCGAATGAAAGGTATTCGCGAGTAAGTTACGAATATGGTTCGGAAGAAGCAATAGGCTATATAAAATTTTGCCCCAAAATTACCACCCAAAAATAAAAGTGGACCGATCGGAACAATATGTGGCTTGAATGAAAGGTATTAAAGAGTAGAGTACGATTTTCATATTAAAAATTGATTCCAAGTAATTGGGGGGGCCGCCCCAACCCCAAAAACCCCCCAAATTGGTTTATTGGACGATAATGACAATATGGGGCTAGAATGAAAGGTATTCGCGATTTGTTGATGTTGGAGGGGTGGCGGACTCTCCCCCGTTACCCCAAAAACGCCACCCAAAATCAAAAGTTAACCGATAGGGACAATATGGGTGTCAAATGAAAGATATTGGAGAGTAGAAAGCGAATGTGGTATAAAAAGTATCCAAGGGGCATCCCAAGCCCGAAAACTGCTCCAAAAAGACATATTGGACGTATTGTATATATCAGTATAGAGGAAGAAGGTCTAGGCTATGTAATTTGTTGATGTTGGAGGGGGGGCGGACTCTCCCGCGTTACCCCAAAAACGCCACCCAAAATCAAAAGTTGACCGATAGGGACAATATGGGTGTCAAATGAAAGATATTGGAGAGTAGAAAGCGAATGTGGTATAAAAAGTATCCAAGGGGCATCCCAAGCCCGAAAACTGCTCCAAATAGACATATTGGACGTATATATCAATATAGGACTCAAATGATAGGTATTCGGGAGTAGACTACGAATATAACAAAAAAAAAAAACGAGGTCCAAGTAATTGATGGTCGCCCCATCCCCGATAAATTCCCCAATTGGGACTACTACTCAATCATAGCTTGATGAAACTCAAATGATAGGCATTTGAAAGCAGATTCTAAAATCGCCTCCAATTGGTTATTTGACCCATCAAACCAATGGGAAATCGAGTGATAGATTTTTTTGAGTTGAGTGCGTCATTCAATTTTCGGCGACATCGGACAATAAATGCGCCTGTTATGGGCCCAAAACCTTAAATCGAGAGCGCGGTCTATATGACAGCTATATCCAAAGCTGAACCGATCAGGGACAAATTGCAGAAAGATGTCGAAGGGCCTAAGACAACTCACTGTCCCAAATTTTAGCAAAATCGGAAAATAAATGTGGCTTTAGGCCCTTTTATGGGCCCAAAACCTTAAATCGAGAGCACGGTCTATATGGCAGCTGTATCCAAATCTGAACCGATCTGGGCCAATTTGACGAAGAATGTCGAAGCGCCTAACACAACTCACTGTCCCAAATTTCATCAAAATCGGATAATAAATGTGGCTGTTAAGGGACTAAGGCCCTAAATCGGCGGATTGGTCTATATGGCAGCTGTATCCAAATCTGAACCGATCTGGACCAAATCGACGAAGAATGTCAAAGGGTCTAACACAACTCACTATCTCAAATTTCATTAAAATCGAATAATACAATAAATGTGGCTTTTAAGGGCCCAAGACCCTAAATCGGCGGATCGGACCCTAAAAGTGGGCCGATAAGGACAATGTGGGTATCAAATGAAGATTATGCGGGAGTAGATAGCGAATCTAGCATACAAATTCATGTCGAAGTATAGGGGGTCTCCCCACCCCCACAAAAACGCCCAAAATGGGCACATTAGCCAATCACGGTTATACGGGACTGGTTTGTTTGTTCCGTAAAGACTGAAAAACGGCAGAACCGATGTTCTCGAAATTTGTGTAGGTTGGTCTGGAAGGAAATATAGGCTATATAATTTTTTGGTATCGGAAGTGGGACGGACCCTCTCTCGTATGCCAAAAACACAACCCAAATCAAAAGTGGACCGATCGGGACATTGTAGGTATCAAATGGAAGGTATTGGAGACCAGACCAGAAAACGAATACGGTATTAAAATATGGGTCCAAGTACACAGCTGCTTATGTGCATGTGTACACACAAATGTGAGTGTGTGGACCGTTCTTAAATTCATACATATTGTTGTAATTTCAACCACAACCAACTTCTTCCAAATAATAAATAAATTAATTAATAAATAATGAAAAAAAAACTATTTAAAAAGAAATGAAGGCAGCTTTTGTTTATAAATATAATTCGATTTTGTAGTTTTTTCATTGGTATAAGTTGAATAAGCACAACTTTCCAAAAGCCTTTGCCAGCATCTACCACTTGTATCAAAATAATGCTGTTGTAATTGCAAGACCAAAAACACAACACTTTCTTTCATAATGGGTTTAACTTCGTACATAGCTTGCAGTCTCTTTTTTGGCCCAAGGACGAACGCTATTAAAATATAGCTTCCATATATATCTTTCATCTCATATGCCAAAATTTGGCATGGGGTGTTTTATTCAACGAAAAATTTCGCCAAAATCGGTTCAGATTTAGATATAGCTCCCAAATATGGAATTTTATGGCTATAGCAGCAACAATTTTGGTCGGATCTTTACAAAATTTTGCACAAAGTGTTTTCTTTGAAGTTTCAATACGACTGCAAAATTTTATATATAGCACCCATATATATCTTATATCCGATATGGAGTTTTAAGGCTGTAGATACCAATGTTGGTCCGATCTTTACCAAATTTGGCGCGGGGTGTTTTA
The DNA here is from genome assembly GCF_963082655.1 of Stomoxys calcitrans. Classification (NCBI taxonomy): domain Eukaryota; kingdom Metazoa; phylum Arthropoda; class Insecta; order Diptera; family Muscidae; genus Stomoxys; species Stomoxys calcitrans. The sequence goes on from NC_081553.1 coordinate 106,798,371, forward strand.
TTTGACGTCTTCGTATGTGTGCAAAATTTCATAAAAACCGGTTCAGATTTAGATATAGCTCCCATATATATCTTTCATCTGATTTGGACTTTAAAGGCTGTAGTAGACACAATTTTAATCCGATCTTAACAAGATGTAGTACGAGGTGTTTTATTTGTCGTCTTAATACGTGTGCAAAATTTCATAAAATTTGGTTTAAATTTAGACACAGGTCCCCGATATATCTTTCATTAATAGACTTTAGCCGGTAGAAACCACTTTTCGTCCGATTTTGCATGAGGCGGTTTATTTGACATTCCAATACGTGCGCAAAATTTCATAAAAATCGGTCATAATTTAGATATAGCTCCAATGTATATATTTTATCCGATATGGACTTTTAAGGCAATAAAAGCCACAATTTTGGTCACATCTTTACAATATAGGGCGTGTGATGTTCTAATTGTCATCAAAATTGGCACAGGTTTCGATATAACTCATATATAATCTTTTATCCGATATTGCCTTTTAAGAAAGTGTCCTACCGTATGAATACGTATATGATATTACAAATAGGGTTTGAGTGATAGGGATCGCCTTTCCCCAAAAACACCTTCCAAAATATGAATATTTTTCAATCATGGCTATATGGGTTTTAATAAAAGGTAGTTGCTAATGCAATGCCGATTACTGGCTTAGGTGTATGTCTATAGTGGCATGGGACTGATTAATATCTGCACCCTCTTTTCAACCTAACCTAACCTAATGCAATGTAAATTTTTCCCATGAACATTCCACTAAGGAACAGGGGCCAACTTCTCACATATCAATGAGTGCAGTCCGATTCAAGTTTTTAAGCTCAATGATAAGGGACTTCCTTATTAAAGCCGAGTCCGAACGGGGTGCCGCTATGCGACATCTCTTTGGAGATAAGTTTTACATGGCACAGTACCTCACAAATGTTGCCAGCATTAGGAAGGGAAAACCACTGCTGAAAATTTTTTCTGATGGTCACGCCAGGATTCGAAACCAGGCGTTCAGCGTTATAAGCGAACATGCAAACCTCTGCGCTACGGTGGCCTAATTGGCCTATTTGCTAATACCATATATATACACAAATTGCACTGGGGGATACATATGGTAGTGAGAAAGAAACATATTTTTCCCGTGGTGCAAATGCAGGCGCAGCGTAAGAGGCCGGATAATCTATAATACAAAAATTAAAGGGTCAATTCCCGGGGGCCACACTAACTTAAAATTATACTCCAAATAGACATGCATACCAAACGGGGGAATATGGGGTTCTAATGAAAGGTATTTAAAGTTAAATTCGAACACAAGTCATTTAAAAATTAGGGGTGTAGCGAAGCACACCGGGTCAGCTAGTCTTAACACAAAAATTGTACGATTTTTTTTTTAGACAAAATTGTTACGAAACTTTTTCTGAAGACAAACTTGCAATGAAATATTCTCTAAACTACTATTCCTAAAACAAATTCAATGAAATTTTTTCCTACAATCGAAAATTCAGTGAAAAAACCTCTGTAAAAAATGTGGCCCAGGCTCGCTAAAAATATTTTTGTAAGAAATACAATTTTAATAAAAAAATTAATTTCTACTGACAAAATTTTAAATATTTTTTTTTGCTAACAAAATTTCAATAAAATGTTACAATTTTTTTTTGACAGTATTTTAATAAAATTCGTAAGTCTAACAAAATTTTTTCTAAAGAGAAAGTTTCAATGAAAAATTTTCTAAAGAAAACATATCACTACAAAATTCGTTAAAGATTAAATTTGGCCTAGGCCCACCTAGAAATTATATTTTCAAAGACAAATTGCAATATCTTTTTTTCCAAATGTCAAAAAAAATTTTCCTAAAGACAAAGTTCAATGAAATTTTCTTAATTTTTCTTAGAAAAATTATTTGTTTTAAATTATTGTAAAGGCAAAATGGATCAGCCAACTTTCGTTATACCCTTCACCATAGGTTGGAAGTATACTAATTTTTTCATTCCGATTTTAACACATCGAAATATTGATCTTAGAGCCAACAAAGTATATATATTCTTGATCCTCTTGATATTGCCTAAGTCAAGTTAGTCATGTCGATCCGTCCGAGCCTCTAGAGGGCGCATATATGCATATCATAACCTGATATATGCCATATAAACCAAGTTGGGATATTGAATTCTTGGGCCTCTAGAGAACTCTGATTTGCATGAAGTGTTTTGTTTTGATTTCCAACAAGTGTACCAAGTATGGTCTAATTCGGTTCATTGAAGACCATCGTAACGTAGAGGTTAGTATGTCTACCTATGAATTTGGACGACTGGTTTTGAATCCTGCCGAAAAAATCAGAAACATTTGTCGGAGGTGGTTATATCCTCCTAATTCTGGCAACATTAGGGGCAACCGTAGCTCAGAGGTTAAAATCTCCGCCTATGACGCTAAACGCCTGGGTTCAAATACAGTTCAGACTATAAAAAGGAGGCCCCTGAATTCTGCCTAACCCTACGGTCTGAACCGAATAAATTTAGTGAAACACGTGTATTTTGCGAAATTTTAAAATAATTTTCTTTAAAACTTGCCATGAAAGTCGGTTCAGTACATCCTGAGTTATAGCTTCCTAAAGATGTAAAGGGTGATTTTTAGCTATTATCTTTTCGCCAACACTGGCTTAAACACCTCACGCACGTTTCGTGTTTTGTCTCACTGTCAAACATCTTCCATATGGTCTATAATTTAACCCTGAATTGTCTTACAAACGAACAACGCTTGCAAATTATTGAATTTTATTATCAAAATGCGTACTCTGTCAAGAAAGTTCATCGCGCGCTCATTTTTGCCAACTTTTTCTCATTTTTGGCACAATGAATAGCATCATTGGACAGTACTTCTTAAAGACGATGCGAATCGTTACGTAACTGTGAATGGTGAGCGCTACCGTGAGATGATATCCAACTTTTTTTGCCCAAAATGCAAGAGCTTGACTTGCATGATATGTGGTTTCCACAAGACGTTGTCATATGCAACACAGCACGCGTAACAATAGACTTATTGAGAGGCGAGTTCGATTTTATTTCACGTTTGGGACCGGTCAATTACCCCCATAGATTGTGCGATTTAACGCCTTTAGGCTATTTTTTGTGGGTCAATGTTAAAATTAATGTCTATTTGAGGCGCGATCACGGTCAACATTTGCATGAAATAATCTTCAAACATTAAATTATTGGGTTGCCCAAAAAGTAATTGCGGATTTTTCATATAGTCGGTGTTGACAAATTTTTCACAGCTTGTGACTCTGTAATTGCATTCTTTCTTCTGTCAGTTATCAGCTGTTACTTTTAGTTTGCTTTAAAAAAAAGTGTAAAAAAAGTATATTTTATTAAAGTTCATTCTAAGTTTTATTAAAAAATCCGCAATTACTTCTTGGGCAACCCAATATATGAACCGTACTATCAATTCATATAAAGATTTCATGAATTTTTCTGAATTATATGTATTTTTTAAACTCTCCTATAGCTCTTAAAAAATTACCATTTAGAAGTCAAAAGTTGCCAATGCTAAAACAATTCAATTCAATACACATTTTTTATACATATTGGATTCAATGTAATTTTAGCCAGTGGTTACATTGGCAGCTTTTACATTCATGTTAAGGATTCTACAGAAATATGCTTTAAAGAGGAAAAAGAGTAGAAACCCCACCACTCAATAAAGTATACATTGTTGAAATAAATCAAAACATTTCTCTTTGAGAACCAAAATATGTTCAATGTTGTTGATCTTAATATGATTAGCTGCAGTGGTAGGTTTGCACAAATGTAACTCATCAGACTTTCCAACTCCGCCTTCTACGGTCAATATATTTAACATTTTATTTTCATAGCGAGTGTGGTGTATTTTCCCCACTCTATTTTCATTTAAAATAGTTCAACACATTATTCCTTATTTAACATAGGAGAGTGCATAGATAACAGAAGCTCATTAACTCACCCCACTGCCGGCTATTTGTTTACCTTTTAATTACAACACCATATCTCTCAGAGAGCAGCAAATTCACCATATAAAAACAACACAAAGCGAACTTTGCAATTGGTTTGCTAATTTCTTTAGATTCTAACACTTATTTCTATAATATAAACACTTGTTACTCATACTTTTTTAATTATTTCTGTTAGATATAACACTGAACTATTGTTTTATGTGAATTCAATAACAAAATAGCACATCCTTTACACAAATACTGAGCTTTCAACCGGGAGCAAATACCAAAACGACTAAACCGCGTGAATAAAAAACCGGACTAAGGGTGGGAAATGGCAATCGCAATGGATAGTGTTGCCACATCAAAAAAATGTGAATTGTTATTGAAAATCTTATTAAGCAAAAGGGAAAGCGAAAACGGGATAGATCAGGACACATTAACACAGGTAGTGTACAGCAAACAGCAAAATAAAAATTTTTCTGGTAAAGTGCACTATCTGACAACAAATTTTTTTAACGTTCGGTTGTGTGCATTAATGTTAAGAACCACAACACAAAAACAACAAAAAATTGCGCGAACTAGTAACAAACAGAAACTCGGAGTCGCACTAAATACTGATTTGAACAGATAGTGCACTCAATTTTTTGTTGTTAGGCAACTGCTGCTACCAGTTAAATCCTGGAAAAGACCCGAGGAGAACAAATCAACACCTACCATCTCTTTCTTGACTACAAAGCCGCTTTCGATACCTCTTTATGTTCAAAGGTATTTCAAGCCATGTCTGAGTTTGGTATCCCTGCAAAATTAATAAGACTCTGCAGGATGATACGCGCTCCTCAGTAAGAATAGGAAAGAATCTCTCCGAACCTTTCAATACCAAACGAGGTTTCAGACAAGGATCTCTTTAATATCCTGCTGGAGAAGATTATACGAGAAGCAGATGTGAGTAGAAATGGCACACTAATCACAACAAAACACATGTAGCCGACGACATCGACATCATAGATCGGTCACCGAAAATAGTAACTGCAGCCTTTGAAAGAGTCGAAAGAGAGTCAGTGAACATGAGCCTGACAGTAAATGAAGATAAAACGAAATGTATGGTTTCAACTCCTAAAAAGCTTTGCACAACCGAGCAGATAAAGAAAATGGAGAATGTTGGGAACCACAACTTTGAGACAGTCGGTAACTTTATCTATCTCGGCACCGCATTAAACGAAACGAATGACACCAGTTTTGAGATTAAGCGAAGAATAATACTGGCAAACAGTTGCTACTTTGGACTAAGTAAGCAGTTTAGAAACAAGGTCACCTTTCGACAGATGAAGATTACACTATACAAGACACTGATACTACCCGTGCTGTTATATGGTTCTGAAGCATGGGTACTTGTGAAAGCAGAGGCAGTGTTTGGAGTATTTGAGAGAAAGATTCTTCGCAAAATATATGGACCAGTTTGCGTTAATGGAGAATATAGACGGCGTATGAACCATGAGGCGTATGAGCTGTATGACGACGATAGCATAGTTACACGCATCAAAATACAACGGCTGCGTTGGCTAGGTCATGTTGTCAGAATGGATCAGAAGCTCCAGCAAAGAAGTCTTTTGAAGGCAAACACGGTGGTACACGCAAACCGGGAAAATCAAAAGTCCGATTGAAAGATCCAGTTGTGGGATACACCTCGAAACTTGGTGTCAGAGATTATAAAATGAGCGCAGAAGATCGAGGCGCTTGGAAGGCTATTCTACCTTCAGCTAAAGGAACAAATATTCTGTCATAGCCAGTTAAAGTAAAATAATACTACCATATTCTTTGCCGCGGCGAAGTCTAATAGCCCCAGTCCATTATCGGAAGTTTATTCGTGTAGACTAAATTTTTCGACTGTTGGGCCAAAGATATTTTCCTTTCGTACTGCAATATATTCAGTGCGACTATGCTTCCGTATTGACATAAGACCAGGGCAAGTTTGGAAATGAACCCACTCCATGCACCTGTTGCACGACACCTATCGATGATGGAGGCGATTCTGGCAAACCGAACAGAACTAGGGCCAGGGATTCTCTTCAATCCCGGCACAGACCAGAAGCGTGTGGAGATGGCACTCCGGAACAAGGCAACAGCCCCTGGCCTATGAAAGGTTTATTCGGGTCAATCCGGTACACAGAAGCGTCTGCCAAGGTAATGCCAAGTCCCCGGGTCTTTTTAACTTCTAATATCCTCTATTACGCTCTTTCCCTCGATTAGAAGACAACTATTATTTATCTTATGTATACCCCACGAATCTTGCACTTATTCGCTGCAAGGAATTTTAAGATATTCCGAGTAAAAAAAAGTTGATATGGTCAGATCTGGCATCAGATATAATTGGATCTAATTGTGTGCAATTAGATTTAATTGGATACAATACAAGAGAAGGACATAGGCTTTCAGGAAAATTCTATTATATCCATATCTCTTACAAAGGCTGAGATACAGGGAGTCAAAATTAACCACTTTTAACTTCTTCAACTTTCTGGGAGCCATAACATTTGATATACTGAACCGATTTGCATGACTCTGAAGAAAGGGCTGGACGAGGTCTAAAAAAATACACAATGTCATCATGTACCGTTAATATAATATTTAAATATAATATATAACATAATTTTAAAATATCAACATTTTTACTTGGTTTATTCAGTGTTTTTTAATAGCTCCGTCAATTTTTAAGTTTTATACCTCATGTTTCACACAAATTGCGCCAGTATATGTATGCACAGAATAAAAAAAAGAATGATGTCAACATAATTAACGGTTTAAAAAAGCCATAGTTTTCTATAAGAAAAATATTTTTTTTTTATTTTCTTTGCAAATAGAAAAGCATAGCCAGAAAGAGAAACAAACAAAAGTTGTAAAATTTAATGATCTTTGCCCTTACAGGCAAAAATATTTAAAAGTATTTTTTTTGTCAAAAATTTGTCAAAAGTTTTTCAAAAAAGATACTCTCATTTCCTTCAAGTTTTCGCAAACTTTGAAAATGGATTTTTCTTTCAGCATTCTCAGGGCTTCGAGTCTCATTCAGATCCACACAAATTAATTTTTTTTTGTATTCAAAATCATATTTCAAAGCTACCACTATTTACCATATTTTTAAAGATCCGCAGGTCCTCCTGTGTCTATCCCAATCTGATGGCAAAAAGTGTACTCTACTACCAAAGACCTTTTTATTTCTGTCGTATTCTATCCTGATCTGTCTCCATATATTCTTTTTCATAGTTTTTTTTTTTGATAGGATAGGTGGAGGGGGATTGCCCTCTGACACATTTTTTCATTTGAATACATTATATACTCCGCCATCTTACATGACAGTTTGCCGTTGTTTTAGTTGGGAGGGGCGGGTCGGTCCCCCAACGCTAAGACCCTATAGAGAATTTATTTGAGTCCTATATTGTCGCGATCTATATGTCCTGCCGAACGGTAGAACTTCACTGTCATAGACCTTCTTTTTAATTGATTGATCTCGATCCCAGAGGCTGTCCCAAATGTGTACACAAGATTCGTAGTCAACTCCCAAAGACCTTTAATTCGATACCCTTTATGTGACGTTGAATATTAATGCCCGTTATGGAGGATTTGGGGTTGGGGAAGCCCCGTAGACACCTTGGACCAAATTCTTATAACAGATGTGTTCTCAACTTCTAAACACCTTTCATTTAATACCCATATTGACCCAATCGGTATATATGTCCTGTTGAGGTGTTTTTGGGAGGTGGGAGCTGCCTTAGACATCAAGGGATACATTTTTATATCAGCATTGTACTCTACTTTTAAATACCTTTCATTTGATACCCATATTGTATAAAGCGATGAGAGAGTCCCGTTAAGGGATTTCTTAGGGGTGGTAACCCCCCCCATCGAAATATTGATATGCGACCCCATAAAGTATACATATTCTTGATCGTCTCGACATTCTGAGTGGAGATAGATAAACATCTCCGTCTGTCCGTCGTTACAACTGTCCGAATCACGATATCGTTCGAATGCGTAAAGGTAGCCGCTTGAGATTTTGCACAGATACTTTGTATTGATATAGGTCGCTTAGGATGGCAAATGGTCCATATCGGTTAACATTTGGATGAAGCTTCTATATAAAGTGGTCCTTCGATTTGACTTCTTGAGCCCCCAATTGGGCTGAAATTTTGCTCATAGTTTTAGGACTTCTAACGCTTATGCAAAGTTTTGTCTTAATCGAATTCTTACCTGATATAATAACTCCCATATTGAAGGCCAATGACCCCGAACGCCAGGGTTCGAATCCCGGCGTAAACATCAGAAAAATGATCTGTGGTTGTTATCCTCTTAGGTTAGGTAAGGTCGAAAAGAGGGTGCAGATATTAATCCGCCCCATGACACTATGGAAATACACCTAAGCTAGTAATCGGCTTGTTGTGCACTCTAAAAACTATAAAGTAACCTCTAAAAAGAAAATTTTAAGTTAGGAATTTCGTGCTACTTACAAAATCCTTAATTGTTTTTAATACCACTCCCCTGAGTTGGTTCATGTCTGATATAGTGTCTCCACATAAGTACCGGTATCTGTTGGACGCGAAAGCCGGGCAATGACAAAGGAAATGCTCCAACCTCTCATCATCTTCCCCGTATGCCCTACACATGGTATCACTTGCCGCACCGATTTTACATAAATGAGCTCGTAGTCCTATGTGTCCCATAATAATACCAATAGCTATACTGACCTCCTTCTTGCTTCCTTTCAGTAATAGTCTCGTCTTCTCACGATCTGGATCCCGCCATAGGATTTTCGCCATCCTACCGACCGTTTCGCTGTTCCCATAACTCGGAATGCGTCGACCCGAAAAGCTACGGGTTAACCAAGTTTATTGACGGCAGTCCTCTAGCCTTTACCGCCAAATCGTCTGCCCTTTCATTTCCCCTTACTCCGTTATGGCCCGACACCCAAACGATGCGGATTTTCCCATCCTCCGAGAAAGCGTTAATCTCCTTCTTACACTGCAAGACTGTTCGTGACCTTACCGTCCTGGTTGTTATTGCCCTTATGGTAATTTTACTGTCGGTAAAGATGTTCACACTCGACGTCTTCGCGTTAGCATCACACCACTTCACGCATTCCGTGATCGCCCGGATCTACGCCTGCAGGACCGCATCATAGTCAGGCAGTCTTAAACAGATCTCAGTCCCTGGGTTGCCGATGTACAGCCCCGGCGCCACTCTGTCCTCTAGCTTTGATCCATCCGTGTAACATGATCTTCCAGATGGCAATACAAGGGTTCGTCAATCCAAGACTGTACCGATGGCAGCAGTGCCTCGCAATCGACTTCGAGGTTCATCTCAGGTATCCGATCGGAAACCTCTTCCCTTCCCTCCAGGTTTCCTATCACTGCCTCGATTATACCGCGATGGTAAGAGCTGCTCCCATTCTCAATCCATTCTTCCCATTCTCCCTTAAATCTCATAGCCGCAGTGGCTGCCTCACACTTAATCTGTATATCAATGGGTCGGATATCTAGAATTGTCCCCAGTGCCCTAGTGGGCGTGGTCTTCATCGCTCCGCCTATGTTCTCTGAACCTGTTGTATGGTCCTTATGTTGCACCTTTTTTTCATAGCAATCCACCAAACTACTGAGGCGTAAGTAAGTATTGGTCTTATCACGCTCCTGTAGAGCCAGTGGACTATCCTTGGATTCAGGCCCCATTTCGAGCCTACGGCCCGTCTACATAGTGCCCAACATCTGTGAGCCTTCTCAGTACGCTCCTGAATGTGACACTTCGAATTCAGTTTCCTGTCCAAGATCACACCTAAGTATTTGACCTTGTCAGATATCGAAATCGTCTTCTTGAGGAAACGTGATGCGTTAAATTGGACCACCTTCGTCTTACTCGTAAACAGTCTTCTCTGGGTTAACATTGAGACCTCTGGGTCTAGCCCCGTCATATGCCACATGCAAGACCCTTCCGGCCCTTCTGAGAAGACGGCCCTAAGAAGACGGGTTCAAATCCCTCCTCAGACAGCATCAGTCAGCATTATGGTGGTCACCCATAGGAGTGGCGCTGGAATGGCCCTCTGTGGCGTGCCCTGTGCCACTTTCTCCCTCATATTTATGTCATGGGACACACAATTAATCCACATGTTCTTTAACAAATGGTTTATCCGGTCTCTAAGGACCGGGTCCACCCTGTACTGGTCTAAGGATTGAATCAGTGTGTCGGTCCGCACATTGTTAAAAGCCCCCTCGATGTCAATACATACCGCCAGTGTGTACGTTTTGGCATCGAAGCATTCTTCTATTTTATGCACAACCTCGTGCAAGACAGTCTTCTCCGACCTTCCCTTGACATAGGCATGCTGTTTGTATTTGAGCAGTTCGCTGGATGTCATACTCTTTATCATGGTGTCCACAATGCGTTGCATGGTTTTGAGTAGAAAGGACGTAAGGCTTATGGGTCTGTAGGCCTTTGGTGTCGCATAACTTGCCTTGCCGGGCTTGGGTATAAACACCACCCTTGCCTCCTGCCAGGCTTTCGGAGTATACGACAGTCCTAGGCACGCTGTGAAAATTTTGGCCAGCCAGATAGTCTTCCTCTTTCTGCAGTAACGCCGGAAATATTCCATCAGGTCCGGGTGACTTAAATGGTTTGAAGCTCCTCAAGGATTCCTTCACCATAAATTCCGTTATTATAATCCTTCGATCAACGTCATTGTTTCAAGATTCCGGTGTCTCCGTGAGTCTTTTCGTATGCTGTGGAAAAGCCTTAACCTGCTCTCCGTTGTCTCTGCCCTCACTCCCATGTCCTCCACTAAAGTTTCAGTTTGGACTTGGATTTTTGAGAGAAACTTTTTTATCTTGGCGGCGTCATTAACGCTGTCGACTTTTTCGCAGAAAAGCTTCCAGGAGACACGTTTTGCCGCTCTGGTAATCTTATTGTAATCCTTGAGCCGTATATAATACACATCCCAAAAAATTTCCTCTTTTTTACGACGTGCTCTGTTAAAAAGTCTGCGGACCTCTTTCCCAATATTGCGAATCTCCCCGGTCATCCAGGGTTTTTCTTAGGCTGATTTCCTTTTCCGAAGAGGACAATTATCTTCGAAGGACCCCACCAGTGCAGTCGTAATCCTGTGGACATTTTCGTCAATCTCTTCTATGGTTATCCCCTTACTAATTCTTGCTACGTCTGTGAGGTATCCTGCCATGTTAAATTTTCTTTACTATGTGGTGTCGCTATGCGGCTCGCCGTTCGGACTCGGCATAAAAAAGGAGGCCCCCTATCAATGAGCATAAACTTTAAACGGACTGTATTCATTGATATGATATGATATGAGGGAATATAAGAAGTATCCCCTATTCCTTAGTGGAATGTCCATGGGAAGTTTAGTTAGTAGTAACTCCCATATAAACCGATCTTCCGAAGGTTAATCTTTTACGGTATCTAGAAACTATTGGGTTGCCCAAAAAGTAATTGCGGATTTTTTAAAAGAAAGTAAATGTATTTTTAATAAATCTTAGAATGAACTTTAATCAAATATACTTTTTTACACTTTTTTTTTAAAGCAAGCTAAAATTAACAGCTGATAACTGACAGAAGAAGGAATGCAATTACAGAGTCACAAGCCGTTGAAAAGATTTGTCAACGCCGACTATATGAAAAATCCGCAATTACTTTTTGGGCAACCCAATATAATTTTTCTCTGGTTTGGCAGAAATTTGGTACGCAGATTAAAATATCCTTTAAATAGTTTCATGTTGTGTAAATTTGAAGCAGACTCCATCAAGAGACGTCAGAATATCCAAAATTTCAGTTCCATGTACATATATTTGTTATGGTTATTTGATTTTATTGAAATCCTCATAATGATTGTGAAAATTTATGGCGTCTAAACGTTGGGTTTGATAAAAGCCAGACAATTGATTTATGGCTAAGATAAAAGATAATCATCGCAGCGTTTAGTGATGCACATATTTACGATGCTTGGCTGTGGTATGCCAAACTACTAAGTCAGGGCAAGTTGCGATCAATCGATCGATTAATACAAAGATAGCGCCGTGTTTCACAATGCCTTGAAACTAACGCATCGTTGGAAGATCGACGTTTTATGACGTCAATATGGCGATTTATGTTTTCTTTTTTGTTTTGCTTCTCAACTTCTTTGTCTTCGTTTTTATGGTCTTTATTTCGATGTTTTTTAGTTTGTTTTTTTTTTTTGCCTATTTTTTTCTAACTTTGAAAGGTGTTGAAAATTCTACGCCCCAAAACCCCTGAGAAGTGGCGCCAATGGCATACACATACAGATGAACAGACCTTACCAAAGATGATCTATCACTAGTGTGGCGCCATCCGCACAGAGCATACACTTTCTGGGCTGCATGTCAATCGAAAGTCATTCGAAGGCAGCATCGTCAAAGTGGATGCTCACTAATTTCATTATCGGTCTCATCATTTATCAACTGATTATGGAAGTCTTTTTCTTTGGCTAAATATCCAAAACACGCAATGATCGCGGCTCTAATCTTCTTAATTATTATTATTTTCTTTTATATTTTTGATGTTTTAGGAGGGGGAAAGAAACCGCTCCCCAAACGACTGGACTGAATGACGTATGAAACGGCAAAATCTGTTTAATTTTAATTTTTTGCCATTTTAATTAGCCGGGTGTCGGTTAATTATTCAATATTGATTTAAAGTGACTGCTTAGCGAAAAAAAGCAAAATGCTGCCTGCCACTTTATGATATTCGATACAGGGAAGATTTTTTTAGGCAACATTTTTGAAAACTTATATAAATATGGACAAAAAGCGAAGGCAAGTTTTCAGTTGCTCATAGATTGGGGGATTAAGATTTTACAAATTAAAACAAAAAAAGCAAGATATCTGAAAAGAAATAAATTTTCTAGAACCGTTGCATATTTGTGAACATGTTTTTTGGTTTCTGAATTTATTCGAAAGTTTCTAAGTGGACCTCTAATTAGAAATCTATTAGAATTTGATGCAATATTTTGGTTTGGTTTCTTTGACACTATAAACATGATTTGAAATCTCGCTTGAATTGTTGAAAATTGTGTTGCATTCCTTAAATGGTGTTATATTGGGTTGCCCAAAAAGTAATTGCGGATTTTTTAAAAGAAAGTAAATGAATTTTTATTAAAACTTAGAATGAACTTTAGTCAAATATACTTTTTTTACACTTTTTTTCTAAAGCAAGCTAAACGTGACAGCTGATAACTGACAGAAGAAAGAATGGAATTACAGAGTCACAAGCTGTGAAATAATTTGTCAACGCCGACTATATGAAAAATCCGCAATTACTTTTTAGGCAACCCAATAGTTGACAGTTATCGATAGTCGCAATATTCGATACTTTCGATATTTCTAATAATAAGCTTTATTTGAAAATAAAACAAGTAAAAAGGCGTTAAGTTCGGCCCGGCCGAACCTCGGATACCCACTACCTTGAGTATATATGTAAACCACCTTTCATCAAAATTCGGTGAAAATTTCATAGCTTATGTCGAAATTTGTTCCGATTTGGACCAATACTTACAAGTACAGTAGCTATATCTAAAAATAAACCGATCTAAACCATATACCACACGGATGTCGAAAAGCCCAACATAAGTCACTGATAACAATTTCAGCAAAATCGGATTATAAATGTGCATTTTATGGGGCCAAGGCTTTACATTGAGATATCGGTCTACATGGTAGCTATATCCAAATCTGGACCGATTTGGGCCAAGTTGCAGAAAAATGTCGAAGAACCTAACACAAAGCACAGTCCCTAATTTCGGCGAAATCGAACAATAAATGAGTCTTTTATGGGCCAAAAACCTTACATCGAGAGATCAGTGTATATGACAGCTATATTCAAAGAGCCTAACTAAACTCACTATCTCAAATTTCAGCGACATCGGACAATAAATGAGGTTTTATGGGCCCAAAACCTTCAACCGAGATATCGGTCTATATGGCATCTATATCCAAATCTGGAACGAGCTGTGCCATATTGCAGAAGTATGTCAAGGGACTTAACTTGACTCAGTGTCCCAAATTTCGGCGACATCGACAATAAATGCGCCTTTTATGGGCCCAAAACCTTAAATTGAGAGATCGGTCTATATGGCAGCTATATCCAAATCTGAACCGATCAGGGCCAAATTGAAGAAAGATATGGAAGATCCCAAGACAATTCACTGTCCCAATTTTCAGCAAAATCGGATAATAAATGTGGCTTTATGGGCCTAAGACCCTAAATCGGAGGAGCGGTCTATATGGCAGCTATAACCAAATATGGACCGATCTGGGCCAAATGAACGAAGGATGTCGAAGGGCCTAACACAACTCACCGTCCCAAATTTCAGCAAATTCGGATAATAAATGTGGATTTTATGGGCCCAAGACCCTAAATCAGCGGATCGGTCTATATGGGGGCTATATCAAGATATAGTCCATCTTCGAACTTAACCTGCTTATGGACAAAAAAAAAGAATGTGTGCAAAGTTTCAGCTCAATATCTCTATTTTAAAAGACTGTAGCGTGATTTCAACAAAAAGACGGACGGACATATCTAGATCGTCTTGGATTTTTACGCTGATCAAGAATATATATACTTTATAGGGTCGGAAATGGATCGATTGGTGGCAGTCCTCTGGCCTTCACTGCCAAATCGTCTGCCCTTTTATTTTCCCTTACTCCGTTACGGCCCGGCACCCAAACGATGGAGATTTTGCCATCTTCAGAGAAGGTCTCAATCCCTTTCTTACACTGCACGACTGTTCATGACCTTACCTTCCTGGTTGTTATTGGCCTTATGGCAACTTTACTGTCGGTAAAGATATTCACACTCGATGTCCTTGCATTAGCATCACACAACTTCACACATTCCGTGGATCTCTGCCTGCAGGACCGTATTATGGTCAGGCGGTCTAAAAAAGATCTCAGTCCCTGGGTCCTTAATGTAGACTCCCAGGCCCACTCTGTCCTCTAGCTTTGATCCAACCGTGTAACATGATCTTCCAGACGATAATACTAGGGTTCCGTCAATCCAAGACTGTGCCGATGGCAGCAGTGCCTCGCACCCGACTTCAAGGTTCATCTGGGGTATATGATCGGAAACCTCTTCCCTTCCTTCCAGGTTTCCTATCGTAGCCACGATTATACCGCTATGGTATGAGCTGCTCCCATCCTCAATCCTTTCTCCCATCGCCTTAAGTATCATAGCCGCAGTGGCTGCCTCACACTTAATCTGTATGTCAATAGGTCGGATATCTAGATTAGTCTCCAGTGCCTTAGTGGGCATGGTCCTCATCGCTCCGCCTATGCCAAAACAACATGTTCTCTGAACCTGAATGAATGGTCCTTATGTTGCACTTTTTCTCCATAGCAGTCCAACAAACTACTGAGGCGTAGGTAAGTATTAGTCTAATCACGCTCCAATAGAGTCAGTGGACTATTCTCGGATTTAGGCTCCATTTCGAGCCTTCTACATAGTGCCCAACATCTGTGAGCCTGAGTGTGGCACTTCCAATTCAGTTTCCTGTCCAAGAGCACACCTGAGTATTTGACCTTGTCAGATATCGAAATCGTCTTATTGAGGAAACGAGGTGTGTTATATGTCAGCTGGTTCGGATCTTTACCCCTTAGAAGTATATTTGCATCGTCTGCGTAGTAGACGGGTTCAAATCCCTCCTCAGTTACCATCCGTAATAGGTCATTAATGGTGTTCACCCATAGGAGTGGCGATAAAATGCCTCCTTGTGGCGTGCCTTGTACCACTTTCTCCCTTATATTTATGCCATGGAACACACAATTTAGACACCTCTAAGGAACAGGTGTCTAAATTTGTGTTATATGGTTTATACAGTCTCTAAGGACCGAGTCCACCCGGTACTGGTTTAAGGATTGGATCAGCGTGTCAGTCCGCACATTGTTAAAAGGCCGCCTTAGTGCGCTCCTTCTGTCGGAGGGACGTCTTGACCTCCTACACCTCTTCGAGAAGGGCCGTCTCCACAGAGCTGCCTTTCCATTTCTTTCAGTCTTTCCATTGCTTTGGGTAAAAACGATGGCAGACTAATGGGCCTGTAAACCTATGGGGATAAAGACCACCATAACCTTCCTCCATGTCCTTGGTATGTGTATAAAGGTCTGTATAAAGGTCTCAATTGGCTGCATATTCAGCCTTGTCTCGAAACCTGACTGCGTTGCAGATCTCATTGCTCCTGTGACTCCGACGCAGGCCAGTCACTGGATCTGCTCGAATTCCCTCGTACGAGTCCTCTTATCCACGATTTTCCACCATACCGGTGCCCCATAGGTAAGTGATGGTCTCACAATGATCGTAAACATTGCCCCCCACTTCCCACCGAACACCCTCCTGCAGGAGTAAAAGGCGGACAGTCTATGCACCCGCTCGAACGAGTCCTTTTATCCACGACCCTCCACTATACCAGTGCTGGTCTCACAATGTTCGTATACAATCAATAATGCAAGTGAAGAGCACCAGCTTCGTCTTCCTTGGGATAGTCCCCAACCCATTTCTGGTAGACCATTGCGACAAACTCCTCAGTGACCCTTTCATGATCTCGCTAATTGTCGACAGAAACCTGCTCGGACCAGTAAAACGACGGCGTCCGCACAAAGATCCAACAGGAGTTCATTCATCACAGCGTTTCACTGAATCAGCGAGAACACCTTTAGGTCTATCAGCCTTTCCATTGATTTGAGTAAAAACGATGACAGACTAATGGGCCTGTAATCCTTCATCGTGCTGTGTTTTCCCGCCTTGGGGATAAAAACCATCCGGATCATCCTCTATGCCTTTGGTACGAGTATATAGGACCATGCCAGGCTCGCCTGAAAAATCCGTTCTAGCCTGGGCAGGGTGACTCCAAGGGAGATTCTGCAGCAATGCCGGCATAACACCGTCAGATCCGGCCGTTTTAAATAGCCAGAAAGAACGGACTTTGAGGTATGCGTGTTGTGCTTCACAGAAGTTCTCCGACGTCTGACCCACTCTTAACTTCAGATCTCTCAGTTTTTCCATTGTTTTGAGTAAAAATTGTGACAGACTATAGCCTGTAATCCTTCGTCGTGTTGGGGGGGATTTTTCCCGCCTTGGGGATAAAGACCACCCTAACCATACCATGCTCGCCCGGATAATCCGTTCTAGCCTTGGCATGTTTACTCCAAGAGACTCCTGCATCAGTGCCGGTATAATACCCTCAGGTCCTGCCGATTTAAATGTCAATGATATCCTTGAAGCCACCGTAGCGTAGAGGTTAGCATGTCCGCCTATGACGCCGAACGCATGGGTTTGAATCCTGGCGAGACCATCAGAAAAAATTTTCAGCGGTGGTTTTCCCCTCCTAATGCTGGCAACATTTGTGATGTACTATGCCATGTACAACTTCTCTCCAAAGAGGTGTCGCACTGCGGCACGCCGTTCGGAAATTATCATTGACCTTAAACTTGAATCGGACTGCACTCATTTATATGTGAGAAGTTTGCTCCAGTTCCTTAGTGGAATGCTCACTGGCAAAATTTGCATTTGATAACCTTGATGAGATCACCAAGGTCACATATGTAGGTATTACGATATCTAGATCGCCGACCTCTCCCTGGCCCCCCAGAAAGTACATCTCCATCGGAACCTTCATCGTCTCCTGGCCCCTCTCGACGTAAGTCTCGTCCTTCCTTCCTCACTAGTGCTTTCCAGTTTTCCACAGAATTTCGAATATGAACTTCTCTTCGCCTTCATCGTCTCCATCGTCGGCCTCACAATATTCTTCCCAGCCCTCTGCTGTGTTCTCTCACTCAACCTTTTTGAAAATCTCCTACTTGATGAGATCACCAAGGTCGCAAATATAGGTATTACGATATCTTGATCGCCAACCTCTTCCTGGGCCCCCCGGAAAGTATATCTCCATCGGAACATACACCGTCTCCTGGCCGCTTTCGACGTAAGACCCGTCCTCCCTCCTCAGGGAGCAAGGCGTGCTAGGATCCCTCGGGATGCCTCACTAGTGCTTTCCAATTCTCCTCAGAATTTCGCCTAGAAACTCCTCTTCGACTTCATCGTCTGCTTCTTGAACCTGCCTAAGTGCCGCCTCACGATATTTGTCCCAGCCCACTGCTGTTTTCTCTCACTCAACCTTTAAAACACCTACTGCTTTCGCCCCTGAGTACCTTCAGTTCCGGTGACCACCATGACTGGCCAGTTTTTCACAGCGGTACTCGTTCGGGACATGCCTCCAAAAAGGCCTCGTTCAGGCATCCTGTGACAAGACCCACTGCAATCTCCAGTTCCCTTGCGTCTTGCAGAGACCTCTCACGTGGTCCAGGTGCTGCATTTGTTCCCTGAGCTTCTCCCAGTTGGTCCTTCTCGGGTTACTGTGTTGATTTATTCCTCCCCATCTCGTGCTCGACCTGAAAATATATCCGTTCTCTCTCCTCAGTGAGTTAAACGTACTAGGATCCATCGAGAGCACTTTGCGCAACCTAGATGCTGCACTAATGCTTTCCAATTTTCCACAAAATTTCGCCTGGGAACTTCCCTTCGCCTTCATCGTCTAGTTCTTGAACCTGCCTAAGGGCAGGCCTCACGATATTCGTCCCAGCCTCTGTTGTGTTCTCTTACACAACCTAATTATAAAACCAACTGCTCTTCAGTTCCCTTGCGTCCTCCAGGGGCCTCAGGTGGCGCCAGTTTCTGCATCTGTTCTCTGAACTTCTGCCAGTTGGTCCTTCTCGGGTTTCTGTGTAGTCTCCACCTCCCCCATCTCGAGCTCAACCTGAAGAAATATCCTATAGTGATCCGAAAAGGAGAACTGGGTGGAGACATTTCACCCCAAACTTTCACCAAGTCACTGTTTGTCTCAAGCGTTATATCTGTTCCCTGATTCGGTTGTAGAAAGTAGGGGCATTGCCCCTATTGCATACAACAAAGCCCGGGGATAAAATGTAAAATTCTAAAGGGTTTGCAATAAACAAAGTTAGTTACGTTCAAAAATACCACGTTTATGGCTAACGTTTATATGTTGAAGCGAAACCTTACACAGCTATAATTGACTGTTGCAAACAAAATGATAATTAAAGCTCTTACGTTCAAGTTTGAAATTAAATTAATTAAACTAATTGTCATTATTCTGGTAAAGGACCATTTGGTCCAAAGAGAGATCATTGTGCTTAGCGAGGAACTAAGAAAATATTTTAATATATATCAGAAAGTGTGGAAATTATGCGCCGATTACTTCGGAGCAACAATTTGAATGTGTATAGTCTATGAAAGTTGCCCCATCTTTCCGCTAAACACTCAGTATCCAGGAAGGCTGCCTTGTGTCGGAGGGACGACTTGACCTCTGACCGGGATAATACAGTCAGGCCGATTTGAAATGCCCGGAAAGTAGGGACTGCTCAGCTGAAAGTTTTTTTCTGATGTTCTCGAACCCAGGCGTTCAGCGTCATTGGCGGACATGCTAACCTCTGAGCTGCGGTGGCCTCCGCCGCTATATTGGTCACATAACTCCTGAGTACTGGGGGTGGCAAATCCCTTACACGAATTTGTCTTGTAGCTATAGACCTATGCCTGAGAGACCGTACACTCGTTCGGTAGTTTCAGAGACAAACCGATGTTGTGTGCGTCGGAGTAAACCCCCAATCCAGGCCTTAACTCCATCTTCGTAATAAAAGAATTTTTTTGTCATAAAATGTCCTAATCCTTTTGTTTTTCTGTGTATAGGCTATATTGGACTACATATTGATATAGTCCACACATAGGCCGGTTTTGATTCCCGTTCCCCGCACCATTAAGTTGTTTAACTCCAGGAATTCATTGTCCATGAACAATATCAAATTCTACTGCCGTCATTAGAACTTCTACAGCTGGCGAAACTGTTTTACAGTGGCGGAAATTTATCTCCAGAAATCAGACCATGGTCAGGATTGAGATTTGCACTACTGCTAGGGTAGCCTTCTTTGTATCAATTTCGATTTTTAGTAATTAGGAGACAATGGGAGATCTAAGCTCTACCCAAACACTCAAGGGTCCATATCCTTATTGATGCAGACACTGTTACAGTTTAATTTTCCTTTTAGATGTTATCTTTTGATGGGTGCGATGCGGCACACAGTCGACAATACCCTGCTTAGTTGCTTCGTTAACTGAAATAGATTCTCCATCATGCAAAAAACAAAAATCACATCGATGCGTAATGCTCTTTTTTTAAGGTTCATTGAACCCACACACAGTCAACAAATGTAGGTCAATACAAGCGACTGCATACAATAAAACATTCAAATCTTTATAATGCTGCCATACATAGTCACAAACATGGATGAGGTATGTATGGTGTGTTATGTAGGATTGGACAAAAGGCCCGTATCTAGATCTTTTGCATATTAATTACGAAGCTTGTGAGTGAGTGTGTGTGTTTTAGTAAAAAAAAAAAAACATTAAATGATTTGATCTCGCTGTCATATCGATTTTCATCACAGCAAGTCAAAGTTGAATGGTTTTGAGCATGCGCGCCGGTTCGACCGAGAAAAAAACAAATTTTTTGTAGCGCCCACGCCATGTTGCATTCCCAAAGCCATGTAGAGAACACATGTGGTGCGTGCTGTGTGACTGTGTTGGTGTGCAGTTTAGGAGTAACCCAGTTTTTGCTGGGTATTTACCAGACAGACCGGATGCAGTAGCCGATCTATGTGAGTAAGTGAGTCTAGCAGCTGTAGTTTCAATTTTTTTTGCTTGGCAAAATTTGCAAAATCAGTTTTTTATTGGTTTAAATGGTCAACATTAAGACAACGAAAAAAAAAAAATAATAATAACAAAATCAACAGGGCAGAGTGACCGATCGCCTCTTAGATCAAAGCATCTTTAATGGCATTGTTAGTGTTTTATTGGTGTTTTTGTTGCTTTGCAGGTCTATACCAATGATGCTTCTTTACACGCCCGTTTTGTGGTTCTTATCGAAGATGCGATGACCATTATCGCATGTGGCCGAGTTTGGTGAAACAATGAAAGAAGCGTCATGGTTGGCCATTATATTCGCATGGAACGGGGTGAACTTGAAGCCACACCATCAACAACAACCCCAACAACAAAAGAAGCGGAGTAATATAATAGTAGATAGGTAGGTTAGATCGTAGATCCATCCATCCATCCATCTGTCTATCTAGCTATTTATCTCTCTATTTGCCTGCTGCCTAAGATCTAAAAAAAGAGATTGGCAAATTCTTTATTTATTTCTTGCAAAAAAAAAAAACTTGAGCTATTAGTTTATGTGGTATATAAATTGGTGATAGATTACCACAGAAGCCAGAGTTCAACTCAGTATTAACCAAGAAAGAACTAAACTCGGAATTTAACAAAAACGGAAGAAACCATCAAAATGCGTGCCTTCATTGTGAGTTATTGAATTGAATGCGCATCAGTCGAAACCAGCAAAGAGGATTAAAATAAATGCTTGTCTGTTTTCTGTTTTAGGTTATGTGCTTCGTAGCTGTGGCTTGTGCCGATAAATTGGGATATAACTATCAACCTGTGGGTCACTCTAACAGTGGATTATCCTTCACTCCCGGTGCCGTTGGCGGTGGTCATGGAGGCTTCGGCTCTGTAGGAGGAGGCCATGGTGGATTTGGCTCTGTTGGTGGAGGTCATGGAGGTTTTGGCGGCTCCGTTGGTGGTGGCAATGGAGGTTTCGGCGGCAATGGAGGTTTTGGCGGCTCTGTTGGAGGTGGCAATGGAGGTTTCGGCGGCTCTGTTGGTGGCGGCAACTCTGGCGGTTTCGATAGTGGCTCTTACACTGCCCCCGCTGAATTGGAAAAAGAATTCTACACCTTCACCGCCCCCGAAGCTGATTTCGATGATGCCCAAAATGCCGAACGTATTGCCAGCAGCGTGAAACAAGGTCTTCGTGTGGTCTTCATCAAGGGCCCCGAAAACAATGGCTTGGAAAATGCTGCCCTCGCTTTGGCCAAACAAGCCTCCCAACAAAAGACCGCCATCTATGTGCTCAACAAGCAAGCCGATATCGGTGATTTGGCCAACAAACTCAACACCATCAACAACAATAGCAACAACAAACCCGAAGTTCATTTCGTCAAATACCGTACCGCCGAAGATGCTGCCAATGCTCAACGTGCCATCCAAGGCCAATACGATTCATTGGGCGGTAACTCTCAGAGTATCAATGGTGGTGTTGCTCCTGTTCTTAACTTTGCCTCGCAAGCCCCCATCCGCACCGGTAATGTGCAATCACCAAAGAACGCCTACTTGCCCTCCTCCGTGTTCCGTCTACGCTTGTAAACAATAGTCCTAGATTAGTTAAATGTGATGTGATGTCATGTGACGTGATGTGAGTGGTTGATAAGTTTTAAGTTTTAATCTAATTTTGTTTGTTAAACTTTTGTTGACTACTGAGTATTTGAATAATTCGAATAAACGATTTTGTTAAGTATTATTGTACATACATAAAAAAATTTTTTCTCTTTTTTTCCAACTGATCACTTGACAACTCAGATTTCGTTCATTTTTGAGGGCTGTCATCTAAGTGTAATTTGAATTCCTTAATACTTCACAAATGTAGCCAGCATTATTAAGGGGATAACCACCGCTGAAAATTGTTTTGATGGTCATGCCGGTATATGAATCCCGGCGATCGGCGTCATAGTCGGACATGCTAACCTCTGCGCCACGGTGGCCTCCCCGGTCTAATAAAAATAAATGATTATGCTTCGATGGGAAAAGTTTACGAAAACTTTAATAAAATAGGAGTACGTTTCTTGGGACATTTTGCAAATTTAAACAAGTAAAATGGCGTTAATTTCGGTCGGGCCAAACCCACCACCTCGTAAACCACCTTTCGTCAAAATCCGTAGAAAAAAAACATAATTTAAGCCCCCATAGCAGCTTTATCGAAATATGGTCCGACTTGGACCAAATTCGGCGCGGACATTGAGTGGTCTAATAAGTACAAGTCATTGCTAAATTCTGAAGAACTAAATATTGGTCTTTTTGGTACCCTTAGCCAAATATAAACCGATCTGATGTCGAAAAGCCTAACATATGGCACTGTATCAAATTTCAGCGAAATCGCATAATAAATGCGTATTTTATTGGCCCCACACCTTAAATCGATATATCGGTGTGTATGGCAGCTATATTTAAATCTGAACCGATCGGGGCCAAATTGAAAATGTTTGTCAAAGGCCCTCACTGTCCCAAATTTCGGCGATATCGGACAATAATTGCGCTTTTCAAGGGCCCAAAACCTTAAATCGCGAGATCGGTCTATATGACATCTATATCCAAATCTGGTCCGATCTGGGTCATATTACAGAAAAATGTCGAAGAGCCTAATACAACTCACTGTCCCAAATTTCGTCGACATCGGACAATAAATTCGCCTTTTATGGGCCCCTGACCTTATATCGAGAGATCGGTGTATATGGCAGCTATATCCAAATCTGAACCGATCTGGGCCAAATTGAAAATGTTTGTCGAAAGCCCCCACTGTCCCAAATTTCGGAGACATCGGACAAAAAATGTATTCATGGGCCCAAAACCTTAAATCGAGAGATCGGTCTATATGACACCTATATCCAAATCTGGACCGATCTGGACCATATTACAGAGAAATGTCGAAGAGCCTAATACAACTCACTTTCCCAAATTTCGGCGAAATCGGACAATAAATGCTCCTTTAATGGGCTCAAGACCTAAAATCGAGAGATCGGTCTATGTGGCAGCTATATCCAAATCTGGACCGATTGGGGCCAAATTGAAGAAGGATGCCGAGTGCCCGAACACAACTCATAGTCCCAAATTTCAGCAAAATCAGATAATAAATATGGCTTTTATGGGCCCAAAACTTTGAATCGAGAGATCGGTCTATATGGCAGCTATACCAAAATCTGGACTGATCTGGGACAAAATGAAGAAGGATGTCAAGTGTCCTAGCAAAACTCATGGACCGCTTTTTATGGGTCCAAGACCTTAAATCCAGAGATCGATCTGTATGCCAACTATATCTTAATCTTTACTGATCTGAGCCAAATTGAAGAAGGATGTCGAATGGCCTAACACAACTCACTATCCCGAGTGAGTTGGGCAGAAGACCTAAAATCGAGAGATCGGTCTATATGGAATCTATATCGAAATCTGGACCGATTGGCGCCAAATTGAAGAAGGATGTCGAGTGTCCTAACACAACTCATAGTCCCAAATTTCAGCAAAATCAGATAATAAAAATATTGCTTTTATGGGCCCAAAACCTTGAACCGAGAGATTGGTCTATATGGTAGCTACACCCAAATCTGGACTGATCTGGGCCAAATTGAAGAAAGATATCGAGTGTCCTAACACAACCTAAATTTTGGGAAAATCGGATCATAAATGCGAGTTTTATGGGCCCAAAACTTTCAATCGAGAGATTGGTCCATATGGCAGCTATACCCAAATCTGGACTGATCTGGGCCAAATTGAAGAAGGATGTCGAGTGTCCTAACCCAACTCACGGACCGCCTTTTATGGGCCCAATACCTTAAATCCATAGATCTATCATTATGGCAACTATATCCAAATCTGGACCGATCTGAGCCGAATTGAAGAAGGATGTCGAGTGGCCTTACACAACTCGCTGTCCCAAATATCAGCAGAATTGGATAATAAATATGGCTTTTATGGGCCTAAGACATTAAATCGGCGGATCGGTCTATATGGGGGCTATATCAAGATATAGTCCGATATAGCCCATCTTCGAACTTAACCTTCATATGGAGAAAAAAATTATCTGTGCAAAGCTTTAGCTCGATATCTCCATTTTTAAAGACTGTAGCGTGATTTCAACAGACAGACGGTCAGACGGAAGAACATGGCTAGATCGTCTTAGATTCTTACGACGATCAAGAATATCTATACTTTATAGGGTCGGAAATGCATATTTCGATGTGCTGAAAACGGAATGACAAAATGAATATACCTCCATCCTTCGGTGGTGGGTATAAAAACAATATTTTGAAAGAGAAACAACCAAAAAAAAAATATTTTGAAAACATTGTCATTTTTAAGCCGCTAAAGATATTTAATTTGTCTTTTTTGTGTATACTGACAAAACTAGTCTGAAATTTTAGTATGTAGCTCAACAATTGATGGAGTTATAAGGAAACACTAAAATCATCAAGGCAAATTTTTGAAATTTGAAAAATTAAAGTATTCATATCTCGTTAACGGTACACATTGACATGGTCAAGCTCTTTCTTCAGAATCCTAAATTATGCAAATCGGTTTGGTAGATCAAAGTTATAGACCCTTAAAAAATGAGGATGTGTCAGGGGGTCAACTTTGACACCCTGTATCTCACACTGCACTAAATTACCAAATTTCCCATGAACAATGTATTAAGCAACAAGAGAAATTGGGCAAAAATTCAGTTTTTATGGGCCTCAGCCCTTAACCGGCAGATCGGTCTATATGGCAGCTATATCTAAATAAAGTCCGATCTGAACCATACTTCGGTCGGATGTCGAGAGGTCTAAAAAATCTCACTGCTTCAAATTTAACGAAATCGGGTAAAAAATAAAGCTTTTATGGGCTACACACCCTTTATCGGCAGATCGGTTTTATCTATATTTAAATCTATATCTAAATATAGTCCAATCTAAACGAAATTCAGGTCAGATGTCGGCTATTTATAGGATTAAGGATAATTAGAAGATCGGTCTATATGACAGCTATATCTGTATACTCCGATCTGATTCATATTTGGGTCGGATGTTGGGAAGCCTAAAACAACTCTCTATTTCAAATTTCAACAAACTAAATACAGCTTTTATGAGCTTCACCCCTTTTTTCGGCAGATCGGTCAATATGGTAGCTATATCTAGCTAAAGTCCGATCTGAACCATGTTCAGGTCGGATGTCGGGAGGCTTAAACCTACTCAATGTTTTAAATTTTTGCGATATCGGGAAGTAAATGCAGCATTTATGGGCTTCAGACCCTTTATTGGCAGATCGCCTTATATGGCAGCTATATCTAAATATAGTGCGATCTGAATCATACTTGGGTCATATATCGGGAGACCTATAGCTACTCAATGCTTCAAATTTCAGAGAAATCAGATAAAATGTAAAGCATTTGGGCTTCACACCCTTTATCGGCAGATCGGTCTATATAGCAGCTATATCCAAATATGGTCCGATTCAGCCCATTCAAGAACTTAACCAGCATGCATCAAAAAGACGTATCTGTGCTAGATTTCAGCTAAATATCTCAAATTTTGAAGGCTGTAGAGTGGTTATAAAAGAGGGACAGAAACATGGACATCGTTAAATCGTCTTAGAATTTTACGACAATCCGAAATATATATAATTTTTGGGGTTATAGGCGAATATTTCGAGGTGTTACAAACGAAATGACTAGATTAGTATACCCCCATCCTATGGTGGTGGGTATAAAAACAAATAAAAACGTATTAAGTTCGGCCGTAAAGAACTTTCGCTACCTATTGATATATTAATCATCACTTTAGAACTCCACTATCATATCCATGGTTATAAACAAATATGGGCTGACCTGGATCATATTTGTATTAGGACCCGATAACTTTTATAAAGGGTGATGTTTTAAAAGCAATAGGAAAGTTGTTCGAAAAAACACATAAAACGCAGAAAAATCATGAAATCTTTATTTGAATCGATAGTATGATCCATATTATTTAACGTTTGAAGATTATTTCATGCGTGACTGCGCCTCAAATGGTCCATGCGCTTAGTCCAATTTTGACCCTCCCCCTTACCACAAAAGTTCTACCTAAAAATAAAAGTGGACCGATCGGGACAATATGGGATTCAAATGAAAGATATTCAAGACTAGAGTATGAATTTCATAATAAAAGTTGGGTCCAAGTACCTGGGGGGCCGCCCCAGCCCCAAAACCCCTTAAAATTGGTGTATTTCACGATCATGACTATATGAGACTCAAATGAAAGGTATTGGGGAGTAGATTACGAATATGGTCAGGAAGTAGGAATAGGCTTTATAATTTATTGATAACGGAAAGGGGCGGACCCTCCACCGTTACCCCAAAAACACTACTACCAAGTGGAATGATAAGGTCAATATGGGTATCAAATGAAAAATATGCGAAAGTAGATAACGAATCTGGCATACAAATTCATGTCGAAGTATAGAGGGTCACCCCACCCCCACAAAAACGCCCAAAGTGGGCACATAAGCCAATCAAGGATATATGGAACTCGATTTGTTTGTTCCGTATAGAGTGTAAAACGGCAGAACCGATTTTCTCGAAATTTTCGCACATTGTGTAGGTTGGTCTGGAAGGAAACATAGGCTATATAATTTGTCGGTATCGGAAGGGAGACGGATCCTCCTCCTTATGCCAAAAACACAACCCAAAATCAAAAGTGGACCGATCGGGACAATATAGGTATTAAATTGGTATTGGAGAGTAGAATCCTACTAGGGTATTAAAATATGAGTCTAAGACCCATTCGGGCCGCCCCAACCCAAAACAGACATATTGGACGTTCATTTCAATATGGGGCTCAAATGAAAGGAGATTGGGAGTAGATTTTGTTAAAATTTTCATAGATTGTGTACGTTTGTCTGGAAGGAAACATAGGCTATATAATTTTTAGATATCGGGTGGAGGTGGACCCTCCACCTTACCCCAAAAATGCCACCCATATCAGAAAGTGGTTCGATGAGCACAATAAGGGTATCAAATAAAATGTATTGGAAACCAGAAAACGAATATGGTATTAAAATTTGGGTCCAAGTGCCCAGCGGGCCCCCCTAACCCCAAAACTCCTCTAAACAGATATATTCGAAATTCATGTCAATATGGGACTCAAATAAAAAGTATTTTGCAGTAGATTACAAATATGGCATAAAACTTTAGGTATAACTAATGGGAGGTCGCCCATCCCCAAATACCCCCCTAATGGGCATATTAGCCGACCATGGCTATTTGGGACTCAAATGGAAGGTATTAGGGGGTGGATTACGAATATGATATTAAAATTTGCGTTCAAATCTAGGTGACGTTTTTCCTCCTAAAAATACGTCAAATGGGTTATTTGACCCATTATGACAATATGGGACTCAAATGAAAGTTATTGGAAAGTAAAAAACGATTTTGATAACTAATTTTTGAGCCAAGTGTTTCGGAGTACGACCTAAACACCCCCTAAACTGAACTTAATTTCCCTTGGGAATAAAGAACGATTTTGACATATACTTTCAGTGCAAAGTGCCGGTGGCCGCCCCAGCCCCAAAATACCCTCCAAACGGTTCATATTTATCGGCCATGGCAATATAGGATAAATAAGGAAGAACATTACACAAGGAACCGAGAAGGGGCAAATACTAACACGTCAATGAGTGGTCGCCGATTTAAGTTTAAACTTAATGATAAAGAATTTTTTTTATAGCCGTGTCCAAGCGGCAGCCCGCAGTGCGACACTTCTTTGGGGAACATTTTTTAAATGACCATGCATGGTATTTTACCCCGCAAATGTCGTCAACATTAAAAAGGGATAAACATTCAGCGTTCCTTCAGCGTTATAGGCTACAATGGCACGAATTTGATATCCGCATTCAGGGCGAAGTGCCCCCACCCTAAAAAGATTAAGAGGGGATAAACATTCAGCGTTCCTTCAGCGTCATAGGCTACAATGGCACGAATTTTATATCCGCATTCAGGGCGGAGTGTCCCCACCCTAAAAAGATATTAGAGAGTTAAAGAAGGCGCAGCGAAGCGGGCCTGGTTCGGCTAGTACTTAATATAATAAAATGCATTGTTTGAAAATATTGAAATGTTAAGATCTTTTGAAGACGTTGCTTACTAAAAAGGCATGAGGCACTAAGTTAAGGAATCTTTATAGTAGCGGTACTATAAACTTTTTTCCGTCCATAGTACATAGACTGGCGAGGGTTATGGGGCGGTGCCTCTTAATACTTTTATGGGGTAAAACATAAATTCACACCATTCTACTACATCCATTCATTTCACATTAAGACCATGGTTTTTATGTGGGATATTAGTTATTCCAAATTATTTAGTTGATTTTTCCTATTTGCTCCACTTGCTATTGTTTTCATTTGATTTGGAAGGGATTTTATAGCAACTGATGTAGTGTGAACTGTTCTTGGATAGTGAACGACACGAATGCAATGTTAATAAAAAATTTATTTCGAGAGGAGTGGTGTGGGCATATCACAGGATTGCGACGATCGTTCTAGTCCCCAAGACTAAAATCAAGTGCCTTTGTTTCTGCAAACAAGTTGCCTGTCGGCTAGTGAAGTCTGGTCGAACTAAATGCGCTTCTATTTGTTTAGGATTCTCCGAAAATTCTTTCAAACATTTTACGCTATTAACCTCAATTCTCGATGCCTTAATTTCCCATTAGTACGGTACGTTCCATTTGCCCTTTGCTTTATTCAAAAATCAGTAAATCTGTCAGTGGTTCGTCGGTTAATAAGTTACACAACAATTTTATTCAAATATATTACAAAAACCCAAATGGAGAAAGATTCTGGATAAGACCAAATATCATATGCATATTCATGATATATTTCCTTCAAAACTACAACATTTTCTGATTTTATTAATTGTACTGTACCACCTTTTCTCCTTAGCTAGGCGAAACATCTCGAAAAAACAAAAGTGCTAAAAATTATCTAATTTGCTTGCGCAAGCATACGAATTTATGCAAAACTATATTCAAATCATGCAGGTAGGCAGTACGAGTTTTTTCTGAATTTTGTGATTTTTTTGAAATATTTTTCGATCGATTTTTGATATCACATTCCAAACATATTTTCGTTATGTTATCGTATCATAGGTCTATGACCCCCCATAATAATAATTTTTCTAGATTTTCAGGCGGTCTAAGAGAATCTAAGCAAAAAAAAAAAACACACACAACAAAATCGATTGAATTTAAATATGGTTAAATTCAACGGCAATTTAGACACTTCTACAGATTTGAATAAAACCGCGTTTTATGTTCAAACTGTTTTCCAATTCAAATCGTGAGCCTTAATATCATCAGCATCATCAATGCAAGCTTTCTATTCCTTCCCTCCGTATGAGTGAGTTTAGCATTGAAACCCCATTTGGTAGTGCCCGGTAATGCCTGAAACAGTTATTTTCATACCCTTTAGAACAGAGATCTTGTTTAAGCATCAAAGACGGAGGCGGACTTGTTTGATGAACAATTTGGGTTTTCCCCCCCACCAATCAAAATGAAATCCTAATTCTAACTGGCATGGAATAAATTTGTGAAAGACCTATTAGTGGTGTTTAATTTTTTGACTGCGGTCGAACGCCGTCACTAAAAACCTGAAAATATGTTTATGACATTAAAAAGCAAATTTTTAAGCTTTCATATGTTTGCACTTAAACTGGATCCCCCTACCCGGGACTTGCGATCATGCAAAAATCATGCCAGCCAGCCAGCCAGACAGACAGAGACAATAAAGCCATATTGGTATGTATGCCGAATAAATATGACAAAACCCAGAATGACAGAAGTATTTTCGCATTGCTATTTCTTTGTATTCTGTTTCTATTTCTGTTTCCAAGTGATGGGGATTAATTTGAAAAGCATCCGAAGACTATAAAAATCAATTTTTATGTTGGGGGTTTTTTTGTGTTTCTTATTAAGATCACAGGAATGATTTTTGATGGACCATAAATTGATTGTTTGATTAATAAAATAAAACCAAGCCATAATTACTTATGACTTGTTGACAGTCGCCTTTGCCTTCTGATTTGCCAAACTTTAAACTTGTTTTAGTTTCTACCTTCCCCCAATTATTATTACCCCCCAGGAAGTACGCCACGGGTGATCAATTAGGGAGAGATAATCTAAAGTAATGATTTTTTTTGCTAGATTTTTTTATGGGGCGCCTTTTTTATCTGGCGCCTTTAATTTAAACTGGGCACGCAGTGCCCTTTTTTTACAATACACAGAATAAAAAAAATACTTATATGTATTAACTTCTAAGGTCATACCGCCTCTATAAAATCCTTAGCCGTTTATTAATATATACTAGCTGGACAGGACCCGCTCTCACCCGCTTTCACTCTCATATTTTATTTGAGCCCTATACCGGCACGGTCAGGAAATAAGTTCTTTTTGGGGGTGCTGGTACGGTCTTCAGATATTTCGCCCCAATGTGGATATCATTTTCGTACTCTACTCCCCAATACCTTTCATTTGAGCCTCATATTGCTATGGTCGGTATATATGGCTGGTATGGTAGTATTTTTGGGGGTGAGGTGGATGTTAGATCTACTTCGCTCTCTTGGTTTTGGTGGTGAATTGGAGTGGCCAAACCCTTTGCTTTGAAAGTGGATATCAGACTCATACACTTCTCACAAAAACCACATTTGAGCTTCTTATTGCTATAGTCGGTATATATGTATGGTTTAAGGGGAGTTTATGAGGTGAGGCGTCTCTGAAACACTTGGCCATAAAACAGATATCAGACTTGAGACCATTTTTGCTATAATCCACAAATATGTCCAGTTTGAGGGGCATGTAGAGGGGGGCGCCCACCCACACATAATATCAGCATTGGGTAGAATACGATTTTGTTTGAGCCCCATAATGTCAAGCATTTTGAAGTTGGCAATCAAAATATTCACTACACTGCTGAACGGCAAAACTCCAGGATGTGACCGAGATACTTGAGCCCTTATATCAACATTAGATTCGAACTCTACTGACATAGGCCTTTCATGATGGTCTTATGTGCCCACTTGGGGTGGTTTTGGGGCGGCCCAATTTTTAGTATTCGATAATTATATTCGTACGCTACTCTCAAATACCTTTCATTGGAGTCCCATATGATCCCGGTTGGTTCACTTTTGATTTTGGGCGGAACTTTTGATGCGATTTTGGGCTTGGGCGGTGTCCTAGGTAAAAGGATTTTTGACATCATATTCGTATATAATATATACCAAATTTCCAAATACCTTCGATTCTAGTCCCATATTGTCTCGATCGGTCCACTTTGATTTTGGAAGGTTCTTGCCTTGGGATGGCTCCCTAGATACTTGGATCCAAATGGGGAACGTCCATGGTATTTGGATCAAAGTTTTGACTCTATATTCGTATTCTACTCCCGAAAGCCTTTCATTGGAGTCCCATATTGTCCTGATCGATCCACTTTGATTTTTGGGGGTACTTTTGGGGTGGTTTTGGGCTTGGTACGGTTCGCTGGGGACTTGGACCCAATTTTAAATTTCATATTCATTCTCTACTCCCAAATACCTATCATTTGAATACCACATTGTCCCGATAGGTCCACTTTTGATTTTGGGCGGTTTTGGGCCTGGGTCGGTTTCCTAGGTACTTGGACTCAAATTTTAATACCATATTCGAATTTTACTCCCAAATAGCTTTCATTTGAGTCCCATATTGTCCCAGTCGGTATATATGTCCTGCCGGCGGCTTTTGAGGGGAGGGGAGGCCCCTCAGACACGAAGCAATAAATTTGTATGTCAGATTTTTACTTTACTTTTAAATAGCATTCATTTGGTACACATATTGCCCAAAGCCATAAAAGTGTCCTATTGGGTGGTGTTTTTGGGGGTGGGGGACTCGCCTGACACTTAGTGTGGCATCTTTATGCCAAGTTCGTACTCTACTCTTAAATACCTTTCACTTGAAAACCTTATTGTCCCAATCGGTAGACTTATCCGTTCGGACGGGTATTTTTAATGGGGCGTTCCCCCAGGTTATTCGACCCCATAATTGTATACCAATTTCGTGTTTATGGTGTACCATAAGGTGGCAAAAAAAATTTCGCTTAAATCGGTGCACCCATCTCCGAGATTTGGCGTTTTTGAAAACTATGGTAAGAAGGAGGGTCCGGATATTTTCGGATATCAAAAAATGTAGTACCCCATTTTCACCGGGGCTCAAACTCTTCCATCAGTGAAAATTTTATGAAAATCGGTTCAGCCGATTTTGAGACTATACCGAGCAGACAAACCAACTAACACACAAACAAAGCGCAACAATTTCATTTTTATGTAGAAGATTTATTTGTGGTGATTGCAAATGGGCCATATCAGTTCAGATTTGGATATAGCTACCATATAAACCGATCTCCCGATTTGACTCTTGAGCCCATGGAAGCCGCAATTTTTGTCTGATTTGTCTAAAAGTTTGCAGACAGTGTTCTGTTTTGGCTTCCAACAACTGTGCCAAGTATGGTCCAATTCAGTAAATAACCTGATATAGCTGCCATATAAACCGATCTCCCGATTTGACTTCTTGAGCCTCTGAAAGTCGCTATTTTTGTCTGATTTGGTTGAAATTTTGCCTGCATTGTTCTGTTATGACTTTCAAAAACTGTGCCGAGGAAGGTTCAAATCGGCCTATAACCTGATATAGCTCCCATATAAACCGATCTCCCGATTTGGCTTCTTGAGCCTTTGCAAGCCGCAATTCTTGCCCGATTTGGCTCAAATTTTATATGTAGTGTTCTGTTATGACTTTCAACAACTGTGCTAAGTAAAGTCCAAATCGGTCTATAAGCCGGTACAGTCCATAACCATATATTGGTCGCATATGAACCGGTCTCTCGATTATCCTTGTTCGGTTCCCAGAAGCTTTAATTTTTGCTGGTTTGATAGAAGTTTGATATGTACTATAAAGTTATGCCCTTCAACTTAATTTAATTTGTATAAATAGTTAGCAGAATCCATGGTGGTGGATTCCCAAGATTCAGGCTGGGCACGTTTTTCCTTGTTTTCAATATAAAATGAAGAAAATTAAGAACGTCTTAAGTTTCGCTGGAGTTGGGTATGAACCCACCATAATGAATATATTTTAACCCTATCCCTACTAGATACGAACGGACACGGCTACTGGCTTACTACGATTAAGAATGTTATACCCTTTAAGAAACGGAAATAGATATTTCAATTTATACAAAGCGGAATAACAAAATAAAAATACCTCCACCCCTCTGTTGTGGGTTTGAAATTTAAGAAAAATACCTTTTTTAAAAAACCAGCAGTTGATTGATACTCAACCAATTGACATTCTGCATTTTTAGAGTAAAAATACGAAAATCGTTACGTTGTTATTTATAAAGCTAAAATCGTTTAAATTAACAGCAAAATCAGCAAACCTGGCAGCCCTGCACTACAAAACCAGCAGTTGATTGATACTCAACCAATTGACATTCTTAGAACATAACTGAGACTTTTTTGGTGTTGGAAAAAAGTAGATCACCTTTCCCCTTCTTATTTCAACTCTATGTACATTTGTATAAATTCACCTCTGTTATACAGCACAGTGAATGCACAACATAATGAAACTTATTTACTCACCTCAGTGTTGCTCAATTGTTTGTTTACATTTTGTATTTCACCACATCCTCTCACAGAGTGCAACGAATTCAACATATAACAAAAAAACTGAAACAGCGGCCTAAAGCCTTGTAAAATTCACTTTAACACTTGTTTTTTATGATTTAAACACTTGTTCGTAATAATGTTTTTCTTTTTTCAAATAGATTTAATACCGAACTTTGGATAAATATTATGCCAATATCAAAACAAAGTATCCTTTACAGAGTTTTTGGCTAAAAAGCGGCAGCAACTACCAGAAACTACTAAACCGTATGAGGAGAATACCCGTACTGAGGGTGGGATTAAGAAAATTTTAAGAATTGCAATTTATAGTGTTGCCATATGCAAATATTTTGTGGGGTCAAGTTGATTTTAGTACAAACCATTTATTTGGGATTTGAAAATAGGAATCTTTTGTGAGAGATGATAAAGTTAACTATTTTAAAGGTAAAGTAATATGATAAAGAAAACTATATTATTGAGATTCCAGTGATATTGTCCGGCTTTAGACCATTCTTTAATAAACACTTTCTATTCAAATAATAGCATAGCAAAAAAACCCGATTTCAATTTCGACCAAGAAAAATCCTCAGCTGACAATGTCAAATGGATCATGGTGCTTTACATACCATCCCAACTAGAGTAGATTGTAAAGCACACATCTGAATTTGAACAGGGCTCTTTAAGATCACTTGCTTCACAAGCGCAATAGCTGCTATTGGCATTGTTGGATTTGAATAAGGGATGTAAAGTTTGATTTGTTTTCTACTGCGCTTGTGAAACAAGTAATCTTAATCCAAAGTAGCGTCTGTTTGCCAGTATTATTTTTCGATTTATCTCAAAATTGGTGTCATTCGTTTCGGTTACGGCGGTACAGAGGTAGATAAAGTTGCTGGCTATCGCAAAGTTGTAGTTCCCAACTTTCTTCATTTTCTTATGCCTTATCTTCATTTACTGCCAGACCCGTTTTCAATGACGCTCTTTCGATTCTTTCAAAGGCTGCAGTTACTACTTCCGGTGACCGCATCGTGTATAGTCTTCTCCTGCAGGATATTAAAGAGATCGCACAATAACCTATCTCCTTGTCTGAAACCTCGTTTGGTCCGGAGAGATTCTTTGCTGTTCCTACTGAGGAACGTACATCAGCAAGTGTCATCCTGCAGAGTCTTATTAATTTTGCAGGGATACCAAACTCAGACATGGCTTGAAATACCTTTGAATGAAAAGTATTGAAAGCGGCTTTATAGTCAACAAATAGACGGTAGGTGTTGATTTGCCTTTCTCAGGATTTGGCGCAGTGCGAATATATGGTCTATGGTGAATTTACCAGGTCTAAAACCGCATTGATAGGGCCCAATTATCTCATAGACTCCAGATTTTAATATTTCACACATTACGCTGGAGAGTATCTTGTATGCGATGGAGAAGGGAGACTTATTCCTCTGAAGTTGGCACATTCCACCATGTATACTTTCTTGTGTACGGG
Source organism: Stomoxys calcitrans (assembly GCF_963082655.1). Classification (NCBI taxonomy): domain Eukaryota; kingdom Metazoa; phylum Arthropoda; class Insecta; order Diptera; family Muscidae; genus Stomoxys; species Stomoxys calcitrans. Next base: position 106,834,235 of record NC_081553.1, read on the forward strand.
ACATAGCATGCTGAGGTTCCAATCATCAGGTATGCGTTCTTCTAGCCAAATTGCGCAGACAAGCTGATGCATACGCCTTATCAGCGTGTCGCCTCCTGTCTTAAATAGTTCAGCGGGTAACCCCTCGACTCTTGCTGCCTTGTTGTTCATCAGCAGGGTCACTGCTCACTGTTTTCTACGCCATGTTCAAACGGGAACCTTTGTTGCAACAAGGTACTGGTCCAAATCTATATTCGCTCCACGGATAGATCATACATCTAACACGCTGGATGAATGCCTTCCATCTATCACAATGTGATCAACTTGGTGCCTCGTGTTGTGATTGGCCATGTGGCTTTGTGAATATTTTTATGTTGAAATCTGGTGCTGCTAACTACCATGTTTTTTGCCGCGGCGAAATCTATTAGCCTCAACCCATTATCGGAATTTCCTTCCCTATCTTCGGATTAAAATCTCCCAGAACGATTTTAGTATCATGGACGGGGCAGCGGTCATATTCTCTCTTTCTAGGCGCTCGTAGAAAATATCCTTTGTCTGCTCGGAAATATCCTTTGTCTGCTCGTGGGTATTTGGTTTCGGTGTCAAAACCATATACCCACGAATGTTGACATATTACCCCACATTGGGTAATATGTCAACATCCCCTGCCAGTTCTCTATCTTCCTTATTTTCTAAAAATTTCCATTCGTTTTTAATTCGATAGACGGGATATACCAGTATAGTAAATATTTTTCTGTCTCAGAGTACAATTCCTGATTAGTTTATTGAGAACTTGATCTAAGGTTCTTAAACAACGATTCAGTCTCCCTTGTTGTGAGGTGGATATTGTAAACTAAAGTCCACTTCTCGAAAATAGCTGTGGTTGCCAATGGTGGCAGCTTCTCCGTGGATGGCGAATGTGCTGTTGGAGTGATGCAAAGTTGTGAAAATCTCGCTGTGTTGGCACAAGAAGATATCTGAGCCTAACGTAAAGCCAGTGAACAAGAACGTAAAGCCGGAGAACAAATACAAGACGCTACAAAATGTTCTCGGAGATTTGATTTTTACACAAGGCATCGTCGGCAAAAAGGTTCATGAAGTCGAGATCGATAAAAGTGCTCTGGGGTCGAAATTGTTCCAGCTGAGAGCAAGAAACGAAAAATTGGTAGATAATTTGCAGCCAGCCGAGGATGCAGGATTGCGTCTCTAAGTCAATATGCAAGCGATGCTATCGCAGTTAGAACGACATCTGCTGGCAAAGGAAGAGGAAGCTGAAGTTAAAAGTCGAGGCTTGGTGAGTTAATTGAGAGATTTTGAAGCTGAGTTGAATAAGGAGCGAAAACAGTGTACTGCTGCTATGGCAGTCAAAGAGATTTTGGAAGTCGATTGCAATGAGCTAAAAATCTCAATGGAAATGCACAAAAAGGCGAAGATGACGCTTTTAAGCATGTCAAGAAATTGGAAGTTCAAGTCAAGGATACGGTGTGTAAAGCCAAAGAAAGAACTTCGAGTTGTAAGTAAACGGGCAGAATGTGATGTCAAAGCCTTGAAGGACGATGTTATGCAGCTCACTGTAAACTTTGCCGGCTCGGAGAGAGCACGAAAAGCAGCCGAGACAGAACGGCATGAAATAGCCGAGAAGAAGGCCGCCAGTGTTAGCAAGGACACTGTGGTGGTAGACGAGATACGCCGTTTGCAAGTCCGCATTGCCACTAGCGAAGAAATTCAAACTCCGTTGCCTGATGGTAAAGAAGTGAATGGAAAGGAAGTTGAAAATGAGCACTCAACCCCAGAGTGCTCCATGTCGTTAAAGAAAGTCACACACTCACCACCGGAGTGCTGGAGGCCGGTGAACTTGATGCTGGATCGAGGACAATGTGCCTACTTCTCAATTCGAAATGGTTCAGAAAAATCAATATCAAGAAAAGAGGTCGTGAAGCACTGTGCGTTTTCTAATCCTGCAGGGCAATGTTCGATAGGATATGGGGAGATATTCTAAAGATGATTTACTGCTTGTGTTGACGACTAAGGCATTAATATCACAAAGCTGTGAATAGATGGACTCATACTAGGATTCCACACCTCAGCAGGTTGGAAGCGATTAGACTTTTGAAGACTGTTTTCCGAACCGTGCGGTAAGTTCACTCTCAGGTCGAGGACATACTGGTTACTCAGGAAGGTCTCGGACTGCTTAGCGACGGAACGGATACCAGTTACATTCTTCAGGATTCGCTTTTCCGGCACAGAGGATGTACTTTTCAGATGTGAACGACAAAGAGATTGGTCTACTCCACTCTATTCGATATCGTAATGTATCTGTGCCTATTGCGGCTATCGTAATTGGCAACTTGTGTGGAAAGCTTGACGAAGCTCAAAGACTTGTATTCAAGAACGAAATGTTCATAATCCCTAAATAAACTCTATGCTTATGACATAACGCTGACTTGGGTCCCCGACACAAAAATTTCGCAAAGGCGGACGAACTACTAAACCTATAAGAAGAGATCTCCAATCCGGGGGGCGATCCCCACTACAGTCGGATTTACGCAACGGGATCGATTCAGTATTATTCCGGCCAAACATTGCTCCCCTCTACAAATTCTGGGTTACAACAACGGCAAGGTTGGAATCTATACACGGCTGCCTTATTACCATGCGTCTCGTCGACCTGAGTAAGGAGTACGAACTTATTGATTTCGCAAAGAGACATACCCGGACAATGTGTTTTAGTCCCGAGATTAGGACTTTGTTGAGATCCCTCGGAGGGTTTTGGGTCATTTATCTTCGGATGTTAGACTTAGAGTCGGATATTCCTATGGGGAATTTAACAGTGGACAGTCCCGCAAATATTTCTCCACGCTGCCATGGACCGTATGTATGTATGACTGGTCTTAAACCACCAAACACTTGGTCTTAAACCACATATTAGATTGAAGCTTTACTCACGTTTACCTTCATTTGAGGTCCTTATTGCCATAGTCGTCAAATATTTCTAATTTGGAGGGTGATGCGGTCAACCACAAACCGATTTTCCGATTTGATTTCTTGTGCATCTAGAGGGCGGAACTCGCTACCAATTCAACTGAGTCGTTTTGGTATGACTTCCAACAATTGTGCCAAGAATGGTCTAAATCGGTTCATAACCTGAAGAGGCTGCTAACCGATCTACCAATTTGCAAGGTTTAATTATTACTCGAATTGCCTGAAATTTTGGAGGTGGTATTAACTTCTAATAGCCATGACAAGTACGGTCCATATCGGTCAATAACTTGATGTAGCTCATGTATATTTGAAAAAGTCTTCGAAAGAACTTGAAAAATGCGATCCATGGTGGAGAGTATATAAGATTCGGCCAGGCCAAACTTAGCACCTTTTTACTTGTTTACTCTCAAATACCTTGTATTTGAACATCCCATTGGCATAGTCGGTAAATCAGGTTTGGGGGTGGGCACTGAAAAAATATCAGCGTCGTATCCTACTCATAACACAAGATAGACCAAACTGGTCAAAATTACCGGTTAGAGTTATTTTGAACTTAAAATTTTCTAACTTTTTTTAAGTAACATAAATTGATTATTTAAATTATATTAAACTTGTAGTAAAATATAAGATCAGTAGGAAGCAAAATTAGCATTGCCTGCTGATGCCATAAGTTAATAAATTATTTTCTTTTGGATTTTGTATGTATTAAAACAACAATTGTACATTTTGTAAGTTTTTCACCATTAAGGCAAAAAATTTTTAAAAAAAGCTTGGTCTGTGTTGTGTTATATCAGAAAATACGTCATATTGGGGGTTTATTGGCCCCCTAGTACCTGATTCGTGCCCTACTCGCAAAGATTTTCTGTTTAAATCCCATACTGCCATATTCGGCAAATAAGTCGGGTATCCCCTAAGACCAACATATTTGCCGATTATGGTAGTAAGGGCGGATACCTAAAGACTTGGGCCAGTAAAAGATATCAGAATAGTGTTCTGCTCTAAAATACCTTTTATTTGAGGCCCATATTGCCATAGTCGGTAAATACCCCCTATTTGTGGGGAAAAACAGTTGTTCACGTGAAAAGACAAACAGAGTACCAACCCTTTACGAAAAATGGTGTGCAGATAAATTATATATGTACATACATATGCCTTTGGCAACTCTGATATTGCAATCATTTTTCCTAAACTCAATTTCAGCCTCAGTTTGCTTTCCCTTTCTATACGGTTTAGTTGTCTTTGTAGTTGCTATCGGGTCTAAGCTAATTATATGTGGAATTTATGTTTGTATTAACATTGATTTTATATAAATCAGTTGTTTAGGATTTAATCCATCTGAAAGAACAAAAAATCCCTTTACAAATGTTAAAACGGTATTAAAAAGTGTTCAAAAAAAATCCATAGGAATTTGCAAAACATTTTGGCTGTGTGTGTTGTTTTGTATTTGACGAATGACGTTGCACATGGTGAAATAATAAACACAGACGAATAATTTAGCAGCCGGCAGTGAGGTGAGTAAATAAACTCCATTATGTTATGCCCTCTGTATTCTTATAAGCATGATGTGGTGAAATGTGGTAATGTACACTGTATATTACAATGTGGTAATGTACATTATACAGTGAATGGGGAAGATGTACATATGAGGACGTGAGCGCTTGAATGTAAAACCTAACAATCGAAGGAATAAAAAACACCAAAGTCTGCTGCTCTCTAACACAACACATGGTGAAATTTATAGTTTACCACTTTTGTTCGTTTAATTTTGACGGCAATGATGTTAGTATATGTGAGTTATGTTAAATTCTATTTTTATAACTGTGCCTGGCTTGATCATGGTGAGATGTAGAAATAACAAAGCATACAGAATATAGATGTGTGTACCACAACAGATTGCTACAAGTCGCTTTTAAACGCATTCATATTTTCGTTGCTTTTGACTTGCCTTTATTTAACAATAGCATGTATATCAGAACTGCCCCAAACCTATAACCGCCCCAAAAGGCATTTTGGACGATCATGCCAATATAGGACTTAAATGATAGGTATTTGGGAGTAGATTTCAAATATGACATTAAAAATTAGGTCCAAGAAATGGGGGGAGCAGCTCCAACTCGAACTTTAAAGCAGATTACGACTATGGAACTAAAATTTGTGTCCAAGTATCTGGGTGGTGCTCTAACCCCTAAAACCATCCCCAATAGGTTAACTGAACAATCATGACATTCATGTGGGGATCAAGTATTGAATTAACCCCAAAGTAATATGAAGTTCAAAGGAAAGGTATATCCAAGTAAAACACAAGCTATCCGCTTCTGGGGTTAAATGTCTGGGTGTCCATCACAACTCCAAAACACGGACAAACAGGACATACTTACCGAGTATGGGGGTGGGGCGGTCTCCCAAACTTTTGGCACCAGAAGTGGATACCAAATACAAAATCCGGGTTCTACTTTTAAATACCTTTCCCATATTGCCAAGATCGATAAATATATCCTGCTTCTGGGGGTGGGGCGGCCAACCAGACACTTGATACTGAAAATATATATATCAGTTTCGTGTTCTACTTTTAAATACTTTTTTGAGCCCCTCATTGTAAGCGCAGTCTGTATAAGGGTTTTTGAAAAATGGAGACCCCCACATAATTTGATAAACATTTTAATACCATATTCGTATTCTACTCACGAAAAATTTTCATTTGAGGCCCATATTGGCGTTATCGACCAATATGGAGCAAAGTTCGAATCCTGGCAACACCATCAGAAAAAATTTTCACCGGTAATTTTCCCCTCCTAATGCTGGCAATATTTGTGAGGTACTATGTCATGTGAAAACTTCTCTCCAGGAAAAGAACACTACAAATGCGATCCATTTTGGAGAGTATATAAGATTCGGCCAGGCCGAACTTAGCACGCTTTTACTTGTTTATTCTTAAATTTCAATTAAATTCAATTTCAATTTTATTTTAATACCTCATTGGTATAGTCGGTAAATCAAGTTGGGGGTGGGCACTGAAAAACTATCAGCGTCGTATGCTACCCATAACACAATATAGACCAAACCGGTCAAAATGACTGGTTAGAATTATTTTGAACTTAAAATTGTCTAATATTAATTATGATTATTAAAATTATATTAAACTTGTAGTTAAATATAAGATTTGTAGGAAGCACAATAAGCATTGCGTAGTGAGGCCATAGGTAAATAAATTATGTTATTATGTATTTTGTTGGCTTTAAAACAACTATTGTAAATTTTATGAGTTTTCTACGAAAACATCATATCGGTCATTAAGGCAAAAAATGTGCAAAAAAAAGCTTGGTCTGCGTTGTGTTATATCAGAAAAAACGTCATATTGGGGGTTTGTTGGCCCCCTAGTGTCCGATTCGTGCCCTACTCTCACAGATTTTCTGTTTGAATCCCATCCTGCCATATTCGGCAAATAAGTCGGGTACCCCCTAAAACCAACATATTTGCCGATTATTGCAGTAAGGGCGGAGATCTAAAGACTTGGGCCTGAAAAAGATATCAGATTAGTGTTCTGCTCCAAAATACCTTTTATTTAAGGCCCATATTGTCATAGTCGGTAAATACGCCCTGTTCGTGAAAAGACGAACAGAGTACCAACCCTTATCGAAAAATGGTGTGCAGATAAAATATATATGTACATACATATGCCCTTGGCAACTCTGATACCGCAATCAATTTTCCTCAACTCAGCCTCAGTTTGCTTTCCCCTTCTATACGGTTAGTTGGCTTTGTAGTTGCTATCGGATCTAAGCTAATTATATGTGGAATTAATATTTTGTATTAACATTGATTTTATACAAATCAGTTGTTTAGTAATTAATCTATCTGAAAGAACAAAAAAATGCCTTTACAAGTGTTAAAACGGTATTTAAAAGTGTTAAAAAAAATCCATAGGAATTTGCAAACATTTTGGTTGTGTGCGTTGTTTTGTATGACGCAATACCTAGTTGCACGTTTAGAGACAAGGTGGTGAAATAATAAACACAGACGAATAATTTAGCAGCCGGCAGTGAGGTGAGTAAAAAAGCTCCATTCATATACCTTGTACATTGCAATGTGGTAATGTACATTGTACAGTGAATGAGGAAGATGTACTTGAATGTAAAACCTAACAATCGAAGGTGAAGGTGTGATCATATACCTTGTACATTGCAATGTGGTAGTGTACATTGTACAGTGAATGGGGAAGATGTACTTGAATGTAAAACCTAACAATCGAAGGAATAAAATAACACCGAAGTTTATTGCTCTCCAGAACAAAACGTGTTGAAATTAAAATTTAGCACTTTTGTTCGTTAATTGTGACGGCAATGAAGTGAGTTCATGTGCTCGATAATGCTGTTCTCCCTATTTTTAATAAGCTATAATCTGGTGAAATGTAGAAGTGTACAAGAAATACAGAACAGGGATGGAAAATGCAAAATCTTAAATAGTACTTAAAAGGTACTTTTTAAACCGAAATAGCACTTTTTGTTTTGCATAATATTAGTTTTAAAAAAATTTGAGTGCACATATCAAAAATTTCTCTCTGGAAAAATACTGCCTTACCGATTAGTGATTACATATAAACCTAACCGAGGACAAAAGGTCCCCGTCTTTTGCGAAATATATTGGGTTGCCTAATAAGTAATTGCGGATTTTTTAAAAGTAAATGCATTTTTAATAAAACTTAGAATGAACTTTAATCAAATATATAATTGCCATTTTGTTCGATAACCTTTTGCCATTTTCCTGGAAAATTTAGTATTCCACGCTCATAGAACTTCTGGCCTTTATCTGCAAAAAACTGAACCAAGTGCGATTTTATAGCCTCATCATTGCCGAAAGTTTTACCATTTAAGGAGTTCTGCAAAGATCGAAATAAATGGTAGTTTGATGGTGCAAGGTCAGGGCTATATGGTGGATGCATCAAAAGTTCCAAAGATGTGTGCGGTCTAGGGTTGTCCTGGTGGAATATGACACTTTTACGATTGACCAATTCTGGTCGCTTCTCCTTGTTGGCTGTATTCAATTTGTCCAATTGTTGACAGTAAACATCCGAATTAATCGTTTGGTTCCTTGGAAGCAACTCAAAATATACCACACCCTTCCAATCCCACCAAACAGACAGCATAACCTTCTTTTGGTGGATATCAGCCTTTGAAGTGGTTTGAGCTGGTTCACCATGCTTGGACCATGATCATTTTCGACTAACGTTGTTGTAAACAATCCATTTTTCATCTCCAGTTATGATTCGTTTTAAAAACGGATCGAATTCATTGCGTTTAAGGTGCAAATTACAAGCGTTCATTCGGTTTGTTAAATGAATTTCTTTCAATACATGTGGTACCCAAATATCAAGCTTTTTCACCAGTCCAAGACTTTTTATGTGATAATGAACGGTTGATTTTGGTATATTTAACTTCTCTCCTATCTCACGCTTAGTTACATGACGATCCAATTCGATTAATGCTTTGATTTGGTCATCATCAACTTCATTTGGGCGAAGTTGATGATGACCAATTACTTTTTGGGCAACCCAATACTTCTAAAAGGCCTTATTTTTGAGACACAAAACATGCCAGACACCTTCCCCACTTCTTGCTTATGAACAAGGCGTAAAATATAAGGTCATCATCTCATATCCAAAAGTAGTACAGAATGCCGTATGCCGAAGGAAGGTTTGATTTCGATTTAAAGAGGCAAACTTAAAATTTTAAATTTTTCTCTTTAGAATTTTATATTATTTTTTTATTTTTATTAATAATGATCTAGAACCCTATAAAGAATATATATTCTTGAACGTCTCGTCATTCTGAGTGGAACTAGCCCTGTCCGTTTGTCGAAATCACAATCACGAAGAGGTCGAACGCGTAAAGCTTACTTTACTTACTTTAATTGGCTATGACAGAATATTTGTTCCTTTAGCCGAACGTAGGATAGCGTTCCAGGCGCCTCGATCTTCTGCGCTCATTCTAAAATCTCTGACACCAAGTTTCGAGGTGTCTCCCACAACTTGATCTGTCAATCGTGCTTTTGGTCTTCCCAGTTTGCGTGTACCACCGTATTTGCCTTCAAAAGACTTCTTTGCTGGAGCTTCTTTATCCATTCTGATAACATGACCTAGCCAACGCAGCCGTTGTATTTTGATACGTGTAACTATGCTATCGTCGTCATACAGCTCATACAGCTCGTGGTTCATACGTCCCCTATATTCTGCGTTAACGCAAACTGGTCCATATATTTTACGAAGAATCTCTCTCTCAAATACTCAAAGCACTGCCTCATCTGCTTTCACAAGTACTCATGCTTCAGAACCATATAACAGCACGGGTAATATCAGAGTTTTGTATAGTGTAGTCTTCGTCTGTCGAGAGATGGCATTGTTTTTAAATTGCTTACTTAGTCCAAAGTAACATCTGTTTGCCAGTATTATTCTTCGCTTTATCTCAAAACTGGTGTCATTTATTTCGGTTTCGGCGATGCCGAGGTAGATTTAGTTATTGATTATCTCAAAGTTGTGGTTCGCAACATTCTCCACTTTATTTATCTGATAGGTGTTACAGGGCTTTTTGGGAGTTGAAACCATCCATTTCGTCTTATCTCCATTTACTACCAGACCCATTTTTACTGACTCTGTTTCGATTCTTTTAATGGCTGCGGTTACTACTTCCGGTGACCGACCTATGATATCGACGTCGTCAGCATAGGCGAGTTGCATGTGTTCTCTTGTGATTAGTGTGCCATATCTATTCACATCTGCATCTCGTATAATCTTCTCCAGCAGGATATTAAAGAGATCACACGATAGGCCGTGTCCTTGTCTGAAACTTCGTTTGGTATTAAATGGTTCGGAGAGATTCTTTCCTATTCTTACTGAGGAACGCGTATCAGCAAGTGTCATCCTGCAGAGTCTTATTAATTTTGCAGGGATTCCAAACTCAGACATGGCTTCAAATACCTATGAATGAAAGAGAGTATCGAAGGCGGCTTTGTAGTCAACAAAGAGATGGTAGGTGTTGATTTGTCCTTCTCGGGTCTTTTCCAGGTTTTGGCGCAGTGTGAATATCTGGTCTAGGGTAGATTTACCAGGTCTAAAGCCGCATTGATAGGGCCCAATTATCTCATTGACTTTAGGTTTTAATCTTTCACACAGTGCGATCGAGAGTATCTTGTATGCGATGGGGAGGAGACTTATTCCTCTGTAGTTGGCACATTCCATCTTGTCTCCTTTCTTGTGTACGAGACATAGTATGCTGAGGTTCCAATCATCGGGTATGCGTTCTTCTAGCCAGATTGCGCAGATAAGCTGATGCATACGCCTTATCAGCGTGTCGCCTCCGGTCTTAAATAGTTCTGCGGGTAACCCGTCAGCTCCTGCTGCCTTGTTGTTCTTTAGTCGGGTCACTGCTACTTGGACCTCATTCTGACTAGGAGTTAAAAAGTAGCAGTTGAGTAAAATGTTCTTTCCATATCCTCAGCATGTTATCTGTGTCAGTTACCACATTTCCTTCTTTGTCTCTGCAGGAGGATGTTCCTGGACCAAAGCCAGCGGTTTGATGTTTTTTTACTATTCCTTTGTTTCTCATAGTAGTTCTCATAGTTTTCCGGGGGCGGGCTACTGGCCCTGCGCCCCAACCGCATGGGTTTTGTAGGATTGCACATGTATTCCTCGTTGTGGGATACATACCGCTTGCTCCAAGATCCGACCCTCGCCTCCAGCCGCCCCTAACCTGGGAACAGACGCTGATGTTGGCCATTGGTTATTTGAAGGCGCCAATAACTCGCCTTGTCATCTCAAGTATCATTGGCACTCAGTATTTAATTAAGAGCCAATGACACCTGACTCCACTCTGAGACTCTCCCCTCGAAAATCGCTGACTGCCCGCGGCCGCATTTGCAGCTACTCCGCATAAAAAAGAAGCTTTCCACCATCCGAAACCTGTGGACGCGTCCGGTAGCTTTCTGCTAAGCTTCCTGTGGATGGTGCGATTTAAGCGAAATTTTGTGTGCTCTCACATAGTACCCTAAAAATAAAAATTTGGTATCCAAATTTCGGATAGGGTACCTAGGGGGGCTGCCCCACCCTAAAACCTACTAAACATATATTTAGGCCAATTACGACACTATGGGACTCAAATGAAAGGTATTTAGGTTAAGAAAACGTATCTGATATCCAATTGTCGGACCAAGTGCTAGGGGGACCACCCTAAGCCCCAAAACACCCTTAAATCGGACATGTTTACTGACCATGGCAATATGGGACTCAAATGAATGGTATTTGCGAGTAGAATACGAATCTGATATCCAAATGTGTTACCACGTTTCTGGGGGTCCACCCCTTCCCCAAAACACCCCCTAAACTGGACTTATTTACTGACCATAGAAATATGGGGCTTAAATAAAAGGTATTTGAATGTTGAATACGAATCTGATATCCAAATATGGGACCATGTATTTAGGGCATCACCCCTTTCCCACAACACCCCCAAAGGGAAAAGTGTTTTGATCATGCCAATATGTGGTTCAAATGAAAGGTATTTGAGATTAGAAAACGAATTTGATAACCAATCTTGGGGCCATGTCTTTGGGGGACGCCTCATCCTGTAAACTTCTCTTAAGCCAATGGCAATATGGGGTTTAAATAAATGGTATTTGAGAGAACAGCACGATGCTGATATTTTTTCAGAGCCAACTATCTCGGGGACCACCTCTCCCCTGAAAGCACCACTAAATCAGAAATCATGAGAATATCGGGCTGAAATGAAGTATTTTAAGAATGGAGTACACCTTACATCCAAACTTAAATTCGTAGACCAATAAAGATTATAAGGAATTCAGATAAAGGAACTTATATAGTTAAACTGTTAGTCAAATTCGCATGGTATTTCACTAAAAGATCTTTAATTGTCAAGATAAATATTCCAAGGAAACTTTTGTTCCATATAAAGAAAAAGAAGGCGCAGCGGAGCGGGCCCGGGGCAGCTACTAAAGTGTATATATATTTTGGATCGTCTCGACATTCTGAATCGATCTAGCCATGTCCCCAAAATGCAATCCCCAAATGACCTATACCAATACTTAGTATCTGTGTATAATATAAAATTATACACAGATACTAAATATTGGTATAGGTCATTTGGGGATTGCAAATGGGTCATATCGGTTAAGATTTAGATATAGCTCCCATATAAACCGATCTCCGGATTTGCCTTCTTGAGCCACTAGAAGCCTCAATTTTCAACCGATTTGGCTGAAATTTTGCACATAGTGTTTTGTTATGACTTCCAACAATTGTGTTAATTACCGTTCAAATCGGTCTATAACCTGATATAGCTCCCATATAAACCGATCTAACTTTTTGAGCCCCTGGAAGCCCCCATTTTTGTCCGATTTTGCTGAAATTTTGCACATAGTGTTCCAATGTGACTTCCAACAACTGATTTAAGTACCGTCAAAATTGGTCTATAACCTGATTTAGCTCCCATATAAACCGATTTCGCGTTTTGACTTCTTGAGTCTTTACAAGCCGCAATTTGTAACCGATTTGACTGAAATTTTGCATAATATGTTCTGTTATGACTTCCAACAAATGTGTCAAGTACGGTCCATATTGGTCTATAATCTGATATAGGTCCCATCTAAACTGATTTTCCGATTTGATTTCTTGAGCCACTAGAAGCCTCAATTTTCATCCGATTTGGCTGAAATTTTGCATGTTATGTTCTGTTATGACTCTCAACAACTGTGCCAAGTATGGTCCAATACAGTCTATATTCAGATATTGCTCCCATATTTTAGCAGAATCCATGATGGTGTGTTCCCAAGAGAGAACATTGCACGCTTTTACTTGTTTTAATTTGTTGGTACCGATTTTGGTAACCTTTTGGTACAAAGCCTAAATAGACAATGGCATGCTGTGCAGGGTTAATTCAATTCGACTTGTGCAGCTAATTGAAAGATAGCCAGCTTTCACGCTCAAGATTTGATCGACTAGGAATAACATGGAATTAAGGAATACAGTAACGAGATCACTGACATAGCGAATAAAGTTTATTTTTCAACCTATAGTGATGGGTATAAAAACGTTATACTAAATGATCGTTGCGAAACTCATCAATGTTTACGATCGGATTTAATCAAAACTTCGACATGCCTCATTAGAAATGTTTAAAATCTTACCATTCGTATAATAATAGCCCTAGAATTAAAATGTTTAAAAATAGATACTCGTATTTTTGTGGCCAACCATACATAATTAGCTCGATTTTATTTTTCATTCAGCCATTTTTTTCTCTTTTGAATTGCATCGATTAAATGCCTGGGTTTAATACCATGGCCCTGAAAATAAATACAAGACATCGTTAGCATGAAATTGCTTAAATAATTAACTAAATTTAACCCCCAATCGATGGTGTTCCACGATATGCCAATTAATTAAAGGTCAACCGCGGGCGTCTTTGTCTACCTACCTGACATTCAGTCAAAATGATTTTGTGGTGTCTTTGAGTTAACCGCAAAATTGATGGACTCTCAATGTACTTGATCTTCTTTAAAACTGTGGTCATTAATTAAAGAGCCAAAGATCCCTCTGCTTTACCCCCGTCGGTGAAGAGCACATCAGCGGCCGTTGGCTGAGAATTGATTTACGTCAGAATTTCTAGTTTTAAATATCAGGTGAATGGTTTCGGATAGTTTATGAAGCGACGATCATTAGCAGCTATTATGTTACAGCTCTTGGTGGATTTTGTGTTTTTATTTGTAGCAAAAATTATGAAATCTCAGATTGTTTTATTATTTTGAATTCATTAATAGGAGCACAAATGCGATGGGATGCGATAGCGAAGCGGCTAAATAGAACTAAGAGACAGATAACATAATTATCTGCCACATGAATCATGGGGGAATGTGTTTAAAGCCATCTTCTAACAGCCGACGCTTCGGCCACTGTAGAAAAGAAGAGTTGATCGGCATTTGCCAACCAGAATTATTTAACATAGAATTGTTTATTTCGTTTTTTGGGTTTTTTTTCATTTAATTTAAAACTAATAGCGGGAGAAGGGGAGCATCACATCAACATCGACTTTTACCGTATAAAAACGAAATCGTCTCATTAAATCAGTACTATTCTCTTAGAACCTTTCAGCTAGAATTAACCTTCAGAGCCGATTCCGTGTCGATACGAAAATGCGCGCTTTCATTGTTCTCTGTTTGGTGGCGACGGCCTGTGCCCAGTATAATTACGGTTCGGGAATAAGTGGAGGTCCATCGGGATCCTCTGGAGTATCGGGAGGTGGATTTGGAGGCCATTCCTCGGGTGGTGATCGCTCCACTGGAGGTGTGTCTGGCGGTGTCAATACGGAATTCTATACCTTTGTCGCTCCCGAGGATGCCTTCGATGATCCCCGTGCTGCCGAACAATTGGCTGCCTCCGTCAAGCAGAACGTGCGTGTAATTTTCATTAAGAATCCCGAAAACAAGGGTCTCGAAAATGCCGTCCTCGCCCTGGCCAAGAATGCTGCCTCACAGAAGACTGCCATCTATGTGCTCAACAAACAACACGATCTTGGAGATTTGGCCAACAAATTCAATGCCATTCGCAGTGATGCCAATGCCAAGCCCGAAGTACACTTTGTCAAATACCGCACTCCTGAAGATGCTGCCAATGCTCAGAGGACCATTCAAAGTCAATATGATGTTTCGGGCAGATCCCAGACCATCAATGGTGGTGTTGCTCCAGTTCTTAACTTTGCGTCGGCAGCTCAGAACCGCGGTCGCCAAGGTGGTCAGAGCTTTGGTGGACAAAGCTCTGGTGGCCACAGCTTCGGTGGCCAAAGCTTCGGTGGCCAAAGCTTCGGTGGCCAAAGTTTCGGTGCTCAAACCCCAGACAGTGTTTACTTGCCATCTTCGTTCTTGCGGAAATTCCGTTCGATTCGCCGCTCTTAGATCAGTGCCTCAGTGAGTGAGCCAGTGAGAAGCTTATGCAAAGTAATTTGTGCCTAGTTAGAATTGTTACTTCCTATTTATTAATAAACGAAACATTTAAGGTAATTTAAAAACGAAAATATTTGGAATTTTATTTGAATTGAATTTATGAACAAATTTGGGAAAGAATCTAAACAAAAAATGTTTAAGCGAACATTGACTTTGGTGTGGTGGTTTAAATTCAAAAGTATCAGTAAACAGATAATGTAAGACTTTGGGACTACAGACACTACGAGTTTTTTTTTCGTTTTGAAATCTTAAATTTGAGAAAAAGAAAGGTGTCGTCGAAAAAAACCTAAATGATAGACATAATAGTGCACAATACAGTCATATTGGAGAAAGCTATTTTTTCTTCTAGTACACAAGAGCATAATTTTTGTACGCAAATTTGCGCAAAGAGTCCTAACAAATATACACATACATTAGGTCTGCGGTTTTGTTGAATTCCCCTAAGATCAAATCATCTGTACTTTATAAGACAAATAGCCGAACCGGGCTCGCTCCGCTGCGCCTTCTTTAACTCTCTAATGTCTTTTTAGGGTGGGGACACTTCGCTCTGAATGTGGATATCGAATTCTTGCCACTGTAGCCCATATCCGCCTATGACACTGAAAGCCTGCGTTCGAATCCTGGCGAAAACATTGAAAAAATGCTGGCGAAATTTGCGAAGTACCAAGACGTGCATGGTCATGTAAATTCTCCCCAAAAAGGTGTCGCACTGCACCACGCCTTTCGGACTCGTCTATAAAAACAGGTCCCTTATCATTGAGTGTAAACCTGACTGGGTAAGCACTCATTGATGTGTGAGAAGTTTGCCCCTGCTCGGTTCATGGACAAAATTTTACTCCACTCCCAAATGCCTTTCTTTTGAATCCTATATAACTGTACTGGTAAATATTTCCTGTTTACGGGGTATTTCGATGGCCCATAAAAATAAGCTTCGTGCTCCACTTTATAAACTTTCAAATATTAGCCCCATATTGGCATGATCGATGAATAAGTTCTGTTTGAGGGTGGAGCGGACCCCAGGGTCTTTGTCCCAAAAATAAGTGTCAATTTCGTACTCTTCTCCCCAAGAGGTTTTATATAAGTCACGTATTCCAATGGTCGGTAAATACGTCCGATAAGCAAGGTATTTTGGGAAGGGGCGACTCCCAAACACATGGCTCTTAAGTCGGACATCAAATTCGTTTTTTTTCTCTCAAGCACCTGTAAGAGTGCAAAAAATTTCGAACAAATCGCATTACCAATCTCCGATATCTGTTATTGTTTTTTTTTTTTTTTAAATTAGGGTAATGAGAAAGCACTTCTCATTAAGAAGAGGGATGGCACCTAAGACATGTCGACTCGAATATCGATACTAAATTTGTGCTTCACTCCCAAATCCCACCGGCACTTTGCCTTTAAACAAGATACCAAATTCGTTCTTTAGTCGGAATTTAGTGTTCATGGATCCAATTATAATACCATATTCGTTTTCTGGTCTCCAATACATTTCATTTGATATCCTTATTGTGCCCATCGGACCACTTTCGGATATGGGTAGCGTTTTTGGGGTAAGTGGGATTATCCGCCTCCAACCGAAATCTAAAAATTATTTAGCCTATGCTTCCTTCCAGACTAACGTACACAATCTATGAAAATTTTAAGAAAATCGGATCAGCCAATTATCATATAGTCATAATGGCGTTTTTTAAAGAGATGTCGTGACCCCCTATACTTCGATCTGATTTTGTATGCCAGATTCGAAATCCAGTCCCGAATACCTTTCATTTGAGCCCCATATTGAAGTGAACGTCCAATATGTCCAATATGTATGCCAGATTCGTTATCTACTCCCATTTGATTTAGGGTGATGTTTTTGGGGTAACGGTGGAGGTTCGCCCTCTTCCGTTATTAATAAATTATAAAGCCTTTTCCTACTTCCTGGCCATATTCGTAATCTTCTCATGAATACCTTTTATTTGAATCCCATATTGTCCCGATCGGTCCACTTTTATTTTTGGGTAGTACTTTTGGGGTAAGAGGGAGGGTCCGCCCCCCTCCCGATATCAACAAATTATATAGCCCACGTTTCCTTCCAGACCAACCTAAACAATCTGTGAAAATTTCAAGGTAATCGGTTCAGCCGTTTTTGAGTCTATACGGAACAAACAAACAAACAAACAAAAATTCAATTTTATATATAAAATTTGGTCAAGGGCACACCCACCCTGTAAGGAGCACTTGTAATGAAATTCTACGCTGATAGGGCTAAGTTTTCAATACTTTGGTTTAAGACGAATTGCTAGCAAAAACTGATTGAAACTGGAAGACATCGGTCCAGATATGGATATAGCTCCAGTGTATATTTTAAAATGATCATTTATTGACCAATTCTCTCGAAATTTGGCAGAAAGGATTTACCCTTGATTTTTGACATTACCGGCGAATTCAATAAAATCGGTTCAGATCTGGATATAACTCCCATTAATATAAATCGGATATAACTCCCATAAACATAAATCTGTTCGTCAGATTTTGTGTAATTTGCTCGAAATTTGATACGGATTGTCCCTATATGAGAACATCCGCCGAGGTCCAACAATATTGGTTCAGAATTAGATATAGCTTCCACTTTGTACTTTTAGGGTAGGTGTATGGTATTATAAAGTCGGCACGGCCCGACTTTTGCCTTTCCTTAATGGTTTTGTCATGGTATTATATGAGTCGGAAGAACATATTGGTTGCAGCGATCCAGGAGACAAAGCAGACCAACACCTACAGCTTGCACAGTTGTCGCGGATGCAATGTGCTACTTAAGGATCGCTTAGGGATTGTGGGTGGGGGTTTGGCCTTCGTGATACACCATTCCGTGAAGTAAAGACCCATCTCGCCTGCGCCTGGCGCTAGTGACCCCTTAATGAAGTGCATGAGTATAGCAGTCAGGTCCGGTACTGCCGAGATAGAGCTGTACAACGTGTACACACCGCCGGTTGGTGGCTGTGTCCCTATTAATGCAAAAGCTTACAAGCCCTACATAAGTGAGCTACAATCAGGCCGTAATCGTCTGGTTCTAGGAGACTTTAATGCTTATCACATTTCATGGCTTTCTCCCCTAGATAACGATCAGAGGGGCATAGCTTTGGCAAAGCAGATTGATGGCTCCACGTTTTTCACAGTGAATGAGTACGCCCCAGTAGGATTACTAGGAGGTGTATCAGCTCGCCAGACATTTCCATTGCATCCCCTGATCTCCTGAGTGACGTATACTGGCAAGCCGTCATTTCTTTGGGATCAAATCAACTCCCCATAATTCATTTCTTTGGGATCAAATCAACTCCACATAATTCTCAACATCGACCGACCACCCGACTTGATAACCTCTGAGCGCCGGACGTTTATCAATCAAAAGAAGGCCGATTGATTCCCATAATCCCATAATCAGCGAGCTGAATCTAAAAAAAACAGGAATTTGTGGCTGGAAAATTTGGAGCAATATAACTAGGTGCCGGTTAAGGCAAGATGTGGTCTGTTAAGTCATTCTCGAACACCGGTAGACGAGATGACAGTCACTATTACGCCAGGTTGTTCAATTTATTGTGCATGCCGATATTGACAGGGTTAGGAGGAAAGCCATTTGCCGTATCCATGGTTTCCGAGCCGATGGACAGCCATTAGAATTTACCTTGGGTGAATTTACGAATGCCATCCGTGGCGCCAAATCATCACAGGCGTTGGGCCCTGACAGAATCTCTAGACTAATGCTGAAGAATCGCCACGCATCCGCATGGATTTCGAAAACTGCATAGCACAACAACTGCTTTGCATGCCATCACCGCACACATTTACCGTGGCTTCAATCAGCTCAGACCATGTGATTGGTCCAGACAGGCCTGAAACGACAGGTCGCGAATTATCTGTGTGATCACCAGTCATTTGTGGAATTTAGGGTAAATGTAGTCCTTGGAGCACGACCTCTTCCCAGGGAGAGTGACAGGGCTAGGAGGAAAGCCATTCGTCTTATTAATGGTTTCCGAGCCGATGGATAGCCATCAGAATTTACCGTGGGTGAAGTTACGAATGTCATCCGTGGCGCCAAATCATCCAAGGCGTTGGGCCCCGAGTACCTTACTTCTGTCCTCAACCCGTCTTTGAATACTCTTGTAGTTCCCGATGTCTGGAAGATTGAAAGGACCCATATTGGGGGGAGTCGTACAGACCGATCTCCCTTCTCTTACCAGTAGCCACGACGCTTGAGGCATTACTTCTCCCGAGCCTCTTAGTAGAATTTCCATACGCCGATCATCCGCATGGATTTCGAAAACTGCATCGCACAACAATCGCTTTGCATGCCATGAACGCACACATTTGCGTGGCTTCAATCAGCCCAGACCATGTGATTGAACGATTCTCGGGGCACTCAACCTATCGAAGGCATTCGACAGGGTCATTCATGCCAAACTATTTGAGGTCATCCCCAACAGGTTCCTCCAGCCAGGCCTGAATCGACGGGTCGCGAATTATCTGTGTGGTCACCAGTCATTTGTGGAATTTAGGGTGAATGTAGCCCTTGGAGCACAACCGCTTCCCGTTGACCCTGAAGAAATTGACCTCCCCCGGCAAACCAGAGTAGTTCTGGCTCAACCACGTTCCGGCAAATGCAACTGCCTCAACTCCTACAGAGCAAGGATTGACCAGGGACCACACGACACTCGTCACCTGTTTAACTGGGCAGCCAGACCCACTCGACTCAGACCCAGATCCCTCTGGAGGCACCCCATCTTAGTCGCAGAGTTCTTGGATCTGGACACTCAACAGAATCAAGCAGACGAAAGATAGAACACAACAAACTGCTACAACAGTTACAACAACTGAGCCAATAATCGGCTTGTTGTGCGTTCTAAACACTAACAAGTAATACCAGTAACATCTTTGAACCATTGAGTGGGGCAATGGTTCGCCCCACAAGAATATTCTGAAACTCAAATCAGCTAAGGATAGCTACAATTGTTTTATCCATTGGAGGCCACCGTAGCGCAGAGGTTAGCATGTTCATAGGCGGACATGCTGAATGCCTGAATTCGAATACTGGCGAGACCATAAGAAAAAAAATTTCAGCGGTGGTTTTCCCCTTCTAATGCTGGCAACATTTGTGAGGTACTATGCCATATAAAACTTCTCTCCAAAGAGGTGTCGCACTGCGGCACGTCGTTCGGACTCGGCTATAAAAAAGGAGGCCCCTTATCATTGAGCTTAAAATTGAATCGGACTGCACTCATTGATATGTGAGAAGTTTGCCCCTGTTCCTTAGTGGAATGTTCTTGGGCAAAATTTGTTGTTTTATCCACTAGGCAGTTGAAGATCTGCATCTGTTTCCAGTGGAGTTGCAGATTTAGGGCCAGGCTCTGATGATGGTTGATTTGCAAGCACCTTGTCTTAGGGAGATACACTCTGCTTGTATCAGCATGGCATACATACCTGTGGGATGGAGAGCCACAAAGGTTATTTTCATTCCGATAGCAAGGAAATCGAAGCATGGTTACTTGTGAAAGCAGATGAGGCAGTGCTTGGAGTATTTAGGAGAAAGATTCTTCGCAAAATATATGGACCAGTTTGCGATAATGGAGAATATAGGCGACGTATGAACCACGAGCTGTAAGACGACGATATCATAGTTACACGCATCAAAATACAACGACTGCGTTGGCTAGATCATGTTGCCAGGATGGATGAAGAAGCTCCAGCAAAGAAGTCTTTGAAGGCAAATTCGGTAGTACACGCAAACCGGGAAGACCAAAGGCCCTATGGAAAGATCAAGTGGTGGGAGACTCCTCGAAATTTGGTGTCAGAGATTTTAGAATGAGAGCTGAAGATCGAGGCGCTTGGAAAGCTATTCAACGTTCGGCTAGTGGAACAAATATTCTGTCATAGCCAATTAAAAGAAAAACAAAGAAACTGTACCACACAAAGTCGAAAGATATTTGACCCATTAGTCTGTCATCCTTTATGCCGAAGACTTTTTAGTGGTTGGTACAAACATATCGTAGGACAAATATCCCGGATCGCCTGTCTCGGCAGCAGCTTGCATATAGTAAGGGCAAGTCCACTGAAACAGCTCTCGCTGTCAAGAAAAACTCAATGGTGGCCTTTCGTTACATTGAGGGTGCTTTGAGTAAAGTAAAACCAACAAATTTCCCTGATCATTTCTCTTGGGCTGATTTCCTTTCCCGAATAGAACTAATCTTTAAAAGATCCCACTATAGCAGTTGTAATCTTGTTGAATGTCGTCGATGTCTTCCATGCTTGGAAAATCTTGCCCAATTCTTCCTCTGTGTTGTCTTCCGAATTAGGATTAGTTAAGTAAGTCTGTATCTCCCATGTACCCACCAATATAACAAGGATATCTCCTTATGGTGGTGGGTATAAAAAACTTATGATAATTTTAGAAGTGTTCCGATGCCTTTTTTCGCTACTAGGTTGTAGAGGAAATTATATTTTCATTTATAACTCAGCGACATGAAAGCAGAATTAAAATTCTGCGTCTAGGACAATTAACCGCACCAAGCACATGTGTCTCCACTTACATACATTGCTTCAACATGGGCGGACTAGAGCATAAATTCAATCTTCGTAGTTACGGGTGTGAAACCAAAATAGTTCTCACTTATATTCTTCTAGAACTAAGCATTTATTTATTTCAAAGTTGTCTCAGTGTGTGATGGAATGATTTGACTCACTAATTTGTCCTGTTCTTAGGACGGAAACGTGTAATGTTCTGGTACAAATTGAATCTTCCTTGAAAACAAAATGAAAAAAAAAATCCATAGTCAATCAATTGAATTGGTAAATATTTGTTGTAGTCAAGTTTCTGCTTTAAACAGCTTCCAATGGCATTTGAATCAGTTAAGAAGTTTCCACCATCTTTATATCTTAACAAATGAACTTGTGAATCTCTAACAACATCAAGTTTGTAACATCGATAGTCTGGCGACCACATTTACAACCTGGCACAACAAAGTTCGCCCTTCTATTAGTCACGGTAATAGATTTGAATAAAAAACGCTTCTTTACTTTTAGATTCATTATCTGTTGAATTTACATTTACATCGAACATGTGATCCTTGGTGTGAACAACAAAGTTGGCAATGAATTGGAATTTAAATGATTCGGTCGATGCAATCTGTGATGTTTCGTGGCTAGAAATAATTGCCAACGATTAACCTGTCGCTGAATTCACCCGTTTTGTAAGTGAGTGCAGTTTTTTGTTCGCATTTGCATACGAATTTACATTGCTGTCTATTTTTATCAGTAGATCACATATGTCTCTGTAAGACGTAGGCCTTGTGTGTAAATCACCCAAAACAAATTATGTGGCTCCAAAATTTTCGTCTTATATGTTTTTTTTTACATGGAAAAGTCAACAGTCTTGACTTGCCATTACAACAATCGAATCGTTGAATATTCATGGAAAATGACGTTTGCCGCTCCGTATGACTAATAGCCAATGCAATTCCTAACAAAAGAAATTCCAAACAAGATCATTGACCTACTCGCCCGGAATGCCCAATGGCCAACAGCTTGTCATGCCATCTGAAAATTCCAAAAAAGGGCAACTCAATTTAAACCAAATCTAGGCGAATTCCAACACAGGTATTTTGGGGGGGGGGCTTGTAGGCGGCGTCTGGTTTACAATTCCAGTGGACAAACACCTAGAGTAACTTTAATTACAACAATCTTTGGAAAAGACTTCTGTCACATACTCAGACTCTGCTTCTGCCGTGTAACCTGAGAGGGCTTGCAAGAAATTTAAGTTTTGGGTATAAAAAGAGGTCGCCACTGTGACAGAGGTACACAGAAACAGTTGTGAGTTCAAGTGGCAAGAATCTTGAGAACTAAAAACAATCAACAAAATTTAAATAAAAACATGCGTGCTTTCATTGTGAGTGTACTCTACGAAAACGGTTATATAACAAGTGGCGAAAAGGATTACAATAATTGGATATCTTGACTTTTGTAGGTTTTGTGTTTGGTCGCAGTCGCTTGCGCCGAATCGGGTTACAACTACCAACAAGGTAGTCACTCCGACAGTGGATCATCTTTTGGAGCAGGAGGTGGTGGTGGCAGCAGCTTCGGTGGTGTTGGTGGCGGTAGCAGCTTCGGTGGTGGTGTTGGTGGTGGGGTTGGTGGTGGCAGCAGCTTCGGTGGTGGTGTTGGTGGTGGCAGCAACTTTGGAGGTGCTGGCCCCAATGAGGCCACAACTTACAACGCTCCTGCTGCTGAATTCGAAAAGGAATTCATCACCTTCTCCGCTGACGAAAATGAATTCGCCGATCCCAATGCCGCAGAAAAAGCTGCCAACAGCGTGAAACAAGGTCTCCGTGTTGTCTTCATCAAGGGCCCCGAAAACAAGGGTCTTGAAGATGCCGCCCTTGCCTTGGCCAAATCCGCTTCCAGTCAACAGACCGCCATCTATGTCCTCAACAAACAAACCGATATCGGAGAATTGGCCAATAAACTCAATGCCATCAACAGTGCCAGCAGCACCAAACCCGAAGTGCACTTTGTCAAATACCGCACCCCTGAAGATGCCGCCAATGCTCAACGTACCATTCAAGGCCAATACGATGCTTTGGGCGGCAAATCCCAGAACGTTAATGGTGGTGTTGCTCCTGTTATTAACTTCGCGTCTCAGGCTCCAGCTCGTGCCGCACCAGCACCTCAGACTCCTCAGAACGCATACTTGCCCTCATCTTTGTTCCGTTTCCGTCACTAAAGGAGAAACGCTATAGCCAAAGAGACTGACATGACTCATTGTTTTTGTTGAATATTTTTAGTTGTTATCATTATTGAATAAACATTTTTTTTATTAAAAGAAAAATCCTAATGCTCATTCTTTTGTGAATCATTCGCTTGAGAATGTAGTTTCCCAAAGGGAATTTAAGAAAAAGAATTATGCATACTCGTACCTCGTATGATTATTGAAAGAACACAACATGCCATAGCGTAAAATGTTCAGAAAAAAACTTTTACCTCTTAACTCCAAAACTAGCTGACGAAAATGAATTTGCCGATCCCAATGCCGCCAGCAGTGTGAAACAAGGTCAAGAGGGGTGTAATGCCGAGTATTTCGGAGAGGAATAATAAAATTGTAATCGCCACTATTGAGTGCTAAATATTGGGTCTTATGCCGTTCTCTGATCGGGATGACAGAAGCAATGCGATCAATCAGAGTGAGAGCGGCATGCATTGTCATAATATAATGGGCTCTCGGAAGCTGGAGAGAAACTGGACATGCTCGTATCCTTAAATATTTTCCATGGGATATGATACCTACCGCCATCACTGCATTACCGCTTTGTAACCGTTTGCTGTCGAATTTCAGACTAGATCGGACTGGAGCGATGGACTTCCGTTGATGGGATACGCCACCAACGTATATTCCTTGGTGGCATATCCCATCAACGAAAGTTCTAGCATGAGTTGTGGGGTCGGTTCGCAAATGTTTTCAATTACTTTCTTAGATAAGCAAATACCAGTTGGGATATAAACACGTTGCACAGTGGGATATAATCAAAAGAAATCTAAGAAAAAACGAAAAAAGATATATTAATAATTCTTTTTGAATAATGCAGATAAAAGAGTTAAAAACCAAAAATAAAAAATCTTCAATATAACCATTTCGGCCAAAGATGATTTCAATATTGAAATTTTTTAGCAAATTTGCTGTGGAGACTACGAATATTGTTTGGTGGAAAACATTTCTGCATGCGTTTATGGGACATATGGAATTAAAAAAAATACAAGCCCGAATAGGGGATCTCCGCTTTGCATTTTAAAAACTCAAGGGTTCTTTTAAAGACTTATGAATGAATCTACTTATTTTTACCAAAAAAAAATGCATAAAATTCACTTTCTTCACATTTTCTGACTTCTCAACTGTATAACTTTTAAGTGAAATATCGGATGTTTACGCATACTGCAAGCAAAGTCATCATAAATTTTGTCTCCAATCCAAATCACTCATAAACATGAAGATCGAACCACAAATGCTTTCGTAAATCGCAAAATACGGAGGCAATTTCGTTTAAAATTTCTATTAAAAGTCGGATATTTCTAAGGAGGCCACCGTAGCGCAGAGGTTAGCATGTCCGCCTATGACGTTGAACGTATGGGTTCGAAAACATTTTCAGGGGTGGTTTTCCCCTCCTAATGCTGGCAACATTTGTGAGGTACTTTGCCATGTAAAACTTCTCTCCAAAGAGGTCTTGCACTGCGGCACGCCGTTCGGACACGGCTATAAGAAGGAGGCCCCTTATCATTGAGCTTAAACTTGAATCGGACTGCACTTATTGATATGTGATAAGTTTGCATTTGCATTCCTAAAACCAGTGAAGAAATTTTATATCTCAAGCGGGATTTTGTAGGGATGAGCACTATCCACCAAAATGTTGAAAATCGAACCACAAATGAAGATTTGGTAGCCCCAACAATTTTTCGAAATGCCGAGGTGGCAAACTTTAGGGCCCTTGCAAGAGGTGCCCGGACCACTTTGGACCTTGAAATTTTGCACATGATCTCCATAACACCTCAGCTCTAGCAATTTCAAATTTGAGAGCTATCTCTATCCGTTTTCAAATGACATATTTTTTACTGTTTGTTTTTTTTTAATTCTGTTCCACTGTGCGTCGTGTGAACTTATAACTGGCTACAATACAATATTAAGCAAACAGGGTCTCTAATAAGCCTGGAACAACGAAACCACTCAAGACACTGCCTGGTCGATTAGAAATCATGCAAAGCATCTAAAATCCTCCATACAATGTTCACTACCGCCGCTGCTGGGGAGGAGGAGAAACAGTTGAACCTTTTCTTTTCCTGCCCTGTGCTATCTTCAGGTGCATTGGGAGGCGGTTGTTCTCCGAGGGCCGCGGTGACCCCATAGCTATTCACCGCAACTGCTACAGTGTCTGCATAAATGTTGCCTGCTGGGGAGGAGGAGGAGAAACAGTTGAACCTTTTCTCTTCCTGACCTGTGCTATCTTCAGGTGCATTGAGAGGCGGTTGTTCTCCAGGGGCCGCATTCACCCCGTAGCTATTCACCGCATCTGCTACCATGTCTGCATGAATGTTGCCAAGACCCTAGATAGGTAGACTGTTTAACCTAGCCGGAGATATCAGCCACCTTGGGGAACTCCTTCACTTTACGGAGTTTCGATTTCTTGTCTCTAAATTCCACAAAGGACTGCCGACCACACAGATAATTCTCGACCCAGCGTTTCAGGCCTAGTCAGGCCATGGCTGACCGTGTCGAATGCATTCGATAGGTACAGTGCTCGTAGGACCTCCTTTGGCATGGCCTGGGCTGATTGAAGACACGGCAAATAAGTGCGGTGATGGCATGCATAGCAGTTGTTGTGCTATGCCGTCTTCGACATCCATGCTGATGCTCGGCGAATGGAAATTATCCAACGAGGATCGGTAGGAGCTACCTCAAGCATCTTGGCTACCGATGAGAAAAAGCAGATAAGTCTATACGACTCCCCTTTGCTAGGGAACTCTCTAGGCTTCAGTAGCGGTATCACTCTGGCCATCTTCCAGACTACGAGCACTAAGAGAGTTCTATGATAGATTGAGAACTGTTGTAAGTTACATGACTCCAGGTAGACCCAGATTCTTCAACATCGGTGTGGTGATTTCATCGGGGAACAACGCCTTGGATGACTTGGCGCCCCGGATGACATTCGTAACATCGTTCACAGTCAAATTTGATGGCTCGGAGACCACTGATATAAAGAATGGCTCTCATCCTAGCCCTGTCACTCTCGGGATGCATAATAAATTGACAGTTGAACAATCGGGCGCACTTCACAGATACGTCGCCAAAAGTGACATAGGTCCTGTCGTCCGTCTGCCGGGGTTCGAGATTGACTTAACATTAGATAAACGTCCGGCGCTCAGAGGTTATGAAGTCGGGTGCTCGGTCGATGGTGAGAATTATGGGGAGGTGGTCTGATTCCAATAAAATGACGGCTTGTCAGGTATCGTTTCTCAAGAGATCAGGGGATGCAATGGAAATGTCTGGCGAGCTGCTGCAACTCCTCGTAGTTCTAGTGAGGGCATCATAATTGTCCGTGCAAAACGTGGAGCCTTCATACTGCACCGCCAAAGCTATGGTCCGCTGGTCGTTATCTTGGGGGGAATGCCATGAAACGTAATGCGCATTAAAGTCTTCTAGAACCAGACGACTAATGCCAGACAGTAGCCTATTATGTCGGGCTTGTACACTTGGCCATTATCTGGGTCACAATTACCAACCGGCGGTATGTACACGTTGTATAACTCTATCTCGACAGTACCGGACCTAACTGCTACCCCTATGTACTCCATATTGGCTCAATAGCGCCAGGCGCAGGCGAGATGGGTCTTCACTGCACGGAATGGTGTATGACGAAAATCAAACACCCACCTCCATTCTCAAAGCAATCCTTACGTAGCACATTGTATCTGAGACAGCTGTGCAGGCTGCAGGAGTTGGTCAGCTTTTTCTCCTGAATCGCTGCAACCAATATGTTCTTCCGACTCATAAAATTCACTATCTCGTCGATCTTGCCTTTCAGACCATTGCATTACAATTGGAAGAAAGATAAAATTCCCGGTACTGGCCCGGCAATATTGGGGATGGGGTGCTTCTGTTCCGTATATTGTCGCACGGGCGAGGGGTCTATGTGACCCTTCGAAACTCGTCCGACGACGAGGACGCAGAAAGAAGCGACGACAACGCTGATGACCTACTACTGTCTATGTTAGCACAGCACCTTGCAACATATTCAGTGCGACTATACTCCCGTAATGACATAAAGTCAGAGCAATATCGAAAATGCATGCATGTGCCTCTCCCCTGACGAAAACAGGGCGAAAAATTACACTAAAGCGGCAGGCTTTGCCGATGAAGGACATCATAGGGACCATCCGGTGCGTAAAAATGGCTGCCATGGGATTATATTTCAATTTACCAATTGAGTCTATGTTGGGGTTATATCTCAACATTAGTCAACCAACTAACGAAAGTGCATGACCTAACCTTTTCAGATGAGGGAAGGAGTCGAGGTCGGTGGAGACTGCCCTGCACGAGGTTGTGCATAAATTGGAAGAATCCTTCGATGCCAAAACGTACACAATGGCTGTATGCATTGACATCGAGGGGGCTTTTAACAATGTACCGGGTGGATCCAGTCCTTAGAGACTGGATAAACCATATGCTAAGGAACAGGTGGATAAATTGTGTGTTTCATGGCATACATATAAGGGAGAAAGTCGCACAGGGCACGCCACAAGGGTGCATTTATCGCCACTCCTATGGGTGACCACCATAAATGACCTATTACGGATGCTGACTGAGGAGGGATTTAATATTATAATACTTCTAAGGGTTAAGGATCTAAACGAGCTATGCAGAAGGGCCGAAAGGGTCTTGCATATGACTGGGCTAGACCCAGAGGCCTCAATGTAAACCTAGAGAAGACTGAAATATACCTGATCAAGAGCAAGACGAAGGTGGGCAAATTTAACGCACCACATTTCCTCAATAAGACGATTTCGATATCTGACAAGGTCAAATACTTAGGTGTGATCTTGGACAGGAAACTGAATTGGAAGTGTAACATTCAGGAGCGTACTGAGAAGGCTCACAGATATTGGGCACTATGTAGATGGCCCGTTGGTTCGAAAAGGGGCCTGAAGCCGAGGATAGACCACTGGCTCTACAGGAGCGTGATTAGACCTATGCTTACTTACGCCTCAGTAGTTTGGTGGACTGCTATGGGGAAAAAGTGCAACATGAGGACCATACAACAGGTTCAGAGAACATGTTGTCTTAGCATAGGCGGAGCGATGAGGACCACGCCCACTAGGGCACTGGAGACTATTCTAGATATCCGACCCATTGACATACAGATTAAGTGTGAGGCAGCCACTATGGCTATGAGACTTAAGGCGATGGGAGAATGGATTGAGGGTGGGAGCAGCTCATACCATCGCGGTATAATCGAGGCAACGGTAGGAAACCTGGAAGGAAGGCAAGAGGTTTCTGACCGAATTCCTTAGATGAATCTTGATGTCAAGTGCGAGGCTCTGCTGCCATTGGCACAGTCTTGGATTGACGGAACCCTAGTATTGCCATCTGGAAAATCGTCTTACACGGATGGATCAAAGCTAGAGGATAGAGTGGGCCTGGGGTTCTACATTGAAAACCCAGGGACTAAGATCTGTTTTAGACTACCTGACCATAATACGGTCCTGCAGGCGGAGATCCGGGCGATCACGGAATGCGTGAAGTTGTGTGGTGCCAACGCGAGGACGTCGAGTGTGAACACAGTAAAATTGCTATAAGGGCAATAACAACCAGGACGGTAAGGTCACGAACAGTCTTGCAGTGTAAGAAGGAGATTAACGCCTTCTCTGAGGATGGAAAAATCCGCATCGTTTGGGTGCCGGGCCATAACGGAGTAAGGGGAAATGAAAGGGCAGACGATTTGGCGGTGAAGGCCAGAGGACTTCCGTCAATAAACTTGGTTAACCCGAAGCCTTTCGGGTCATCACAGTCCGAGTTAAGGGAGTGGGCGACGAATGCGCATTCAACATTGTAAAACAGTAAAACGGTCGGTAGGACCGCGAAAACCCTGTGGGGGGATCCAGAGCGTGAAAAGACGAGGCTATTCCTGAAAGGAAGCAAGAAGGAGGTCAGTATAGCTATTGGTATCATAACGGGATACATAGGACTACGAGCTCACTTATGTAAGATCGGTGTGGCAAGTGATAGCATATGTAGGGCATGCGGGGAAGATGTTGGGACTTTGGAGCATTTCCTTTGTCATTGCCCGGCTTTCGCGTCTAACAGATACCGGCACTTAGATGGAGACACAATACCAGACATGAACCAACTTAGGGGAGTGGTATTGAAAACAATTAACAATTTCTTTTTAGAGGTTGCTTTATAGTATTTAGAGCGCAGAACAAGCTGATTACTGGCTTATGTGTATGTTCATAGTGGTATGGGAGGGATTAATATCTGCACCCTCTTTTCTACCTAACCTAGCCTAACCTTTTCGGAGATATCAGGGATATCCCACAGCAGTACATACCGCAGATTAAAGGGCTCAATTGTGTAAGGAGATTTTTACATTCTTAGGGTAAGCATCGACCAAGACCCCAACGATTGCTTTCTTAGGTGACATTGAATCATTACAAATCATTTTCGTGAACTGACTATACAGCCTTGCAATATATTATGCATAACAAATTTAAACCCATAAATAAACTATAACGATGCATACTCTAAAAGGTATTTTAAATCCAATGCAAATTATGTAGTTTCCAACGAATGACTCACTCACATGTTGGGGCGTTGCAAAAATCTATGTCAATCACCCGTTTCGCAGTACGCCAAAATTTTAATCGATTAGCAAAACAAACAAACGAACTCTTCTTTTGGATTTTTACAAAAATCATCTTCATAAACTGCTCGATATGGCTAAGACAACTACGTAGTTGGAATTTGAACATAGCTACCAACAAATCAGAGAGATAGTATAAAAGATATGGTGTCAATATGCAAAATGTACACAAATACTTTAGTCTTCAACTAGGAAGAAACACAAAACTCACTAAGAAAAAAGATGCGCGCTTTTATTGTAAGTAGCAAATTAAAAGAAAAACTCATCAAGAAATAGAATGAAATGTGTGATTCGATTTGTTTTACTCAGGCTCTGTGTTTGGTGGCAGTTGCCTGTGCTGACCAATTGGGTTACAATTATCAACCTGTTGGCCACTCTGGCAGTGGATTATCCTTTACACCTGGTGCTGGTGCGTATGTTGGTAACAACGGAGCTGCATATGGTGGCCCCGCTGGAGGATATGGCGGAAACGCTGGTGGTGGATATGTTAGTAACAATGGTGCTGGATATGGCGGAAACACTGGTGGTGGCAGCATCGATGGTGGTTTTGGCAACACTGCTAATGGTGCCAACTACGGCAATAATGGCGGCAATAGTGCTCCTTCTTATTCTGCTCCCGCAGAACTCATTAAGGAGTTTTATAGCTTTTCCGCCCCCGAAGATGATTTTGTCGATCCCCATGCTGCCGAACGTGCTGCTAGTAGCTTGAAACAAGGCCTTCGTGTCATCTTCATCAGGAGTCCCGAAAACAGCGGTCTCGAAAATGCTGCTCTTGCTTTGGCCAAACAAGCTGCTCAACAACAAACTGCCATTTATGTCCTCAACAAACAAGCCGACATTGGTGATTTGGCCAACAGACTCAATGCTCTCGGCAGCAATAACAATGCTAAGCCAGAAGTTCACTTTGTCAAATATCGCACCGCCGAAGATGCTGCCAATGCTCAACGTGCCATCCAAGGCCAATATGATTCCTTGGGAGGGATTTCTCATAACATTAATGGCGGTTTGGCTCCTGTCATAAACTTCGCCTCACAAGCTCCCATTCATACTGCCAATCCACAGGCACCTCAGAATACCTATTTGCCATCCTCAGTATTCCGTTTCCGTTTGTAGGATGGAGCCGTAATGTCTTTAAGGCCATAGAGAGACTAAAGCGTCGTAGCTGTTATAATTTTAGTTTTAATTGAATAGTATTAATAAATTTTGTTGAATATTTTGTAAAATAATTGGTGTAAATACTCATATAAGCTAAAAAAGCAAATCACATAGCATGGAAAGAAGTAACGAGACAGGATTTATACCCTTTAAATTATTGAGGTATACCAACTTCGTGGTATATTCCAAAAATCTTGCATATACATACTTCATATTGATGTAAGCGAGTTAGATATAGCATTCATGTAAACCGATCACCCAATTTGATTTCATTAATCCTTGGAATCCTCAGTTCTAATACAATCCGTCATAAACTTCTGCAATATCCCTCAACTTCTTTGCCAAGTGTGGTTGAAATCTTAAACCGAAAACCTAAATGATTCTACAAGGACTGATTTTTCAAGTTGAAGCATTAACAAAGGCCAGTTTTTATCGGAATTGGATGAAACTTTCGATGACTTCTGTTCTGATCTCAAACATCAATGCCGAGTATGCTCCTAATATGTTCATATAGTTTCTCACGTGCGGTTGGTTATCGTACATTTTTGTCTTTCTTCGCTACTAGATCTAGTGATTAGTAGTTGAAATATGAAGGGGAAGCTGCCAGTCTTAATATAAAACAAGTAAAACGTGCTAGGTTCGGCGGGCCGAATCTTGCGAGCCCACCACCATGGATTCTGCTAAAAATTATATACCAAACTTATATAACATACCAAACTTCTGTCCATCTAGCAAATATTAAAACTTCTAGAAACGCAACAAGGCTAATAGAGAGACTGGTTTATATGGGAGCTATATCATCGGTTATAGACAGATGGCAGAGTTGTGGGAAGTCGTAACAAAACAAAACATTTGTCCATAAACATTCCATTACTGAATAGGGGCAAACTTCTCACTTATCAATGAGTGCAGTCCGATTTAAGTTAAAGCTCAATGATAAGAGGCCTACTGTTTTATAGCCGAGTCCGAACAGAGTGGCGCAGTTTGACAACTCTTTTTAGTTGTAAAACTCAGAGAAGTTTTAGATGGCATAGTACCTCACAAATGTTGCCAGCATTAGGAGGTGAAAACCACCGCTGAAAATGTTTTCTGATGGTCTCGTCAAGATTCGAACCCAGGCGTTCAGCCTCATAGGCGGCCATGCTAACCTCTTCGCTACAGCGGCCTCCAGAACTCCGTAGTCGTAACAGAACACCGCATGCAAAATTTTAGCCAAATTGGACAAAAGTTGCGGCTTGTAAGGGCTCACGAACTCAAATCGGGAGATCGGTTTATATGGGAGCTATATCAGGTTATGGACCAATTTGGACCGTACTTGCCACAGTTATTGGAAAACATAACAGAACACTACATGCAAAGTTTCAGCCAAATCGGCTCAAGAAGTCAAATCGGGCGATCGGCTTATATGGGAGCAATACCAGGTTATAGACCGGCTTGGACCGTACTTGGCACCGTAAAACAACACTACGTGCAAAATTTCAGCCAAATCGGACTAAAATTGTGGCTTCCAGGGGGTCAAGAAGTCAAATCTGGAGATCGGTTTATATGAGAGCTATATCTAAATCTGAACCGATATGGCCCATTTGTAATCCCCAACGATCTACATCGATATTAAGAGTTTTGTTGAAAAGCTAGCCGCTTGAAATTTTCAAGCTATAGATCGATTCAGACCATAGTTAACATGTATGTTGAAGGTCATGGGAGAAGCCGAATTTCAAAATTTCAGCCAAATTGGATATTAACTGCGCCCTCTAGTGGCTCAAGAAGTCAAGATCCCAGATGGGTTTATATGGCAGCTACATCAGGTTATGTATTGATTTGCGCCATACTTGGCACAGTTGGAAGTCATAGCAAAACACCTCATGCAAAATTTCAGCCAAATCGAATGAGAATTGCGCCCTCTAGCGGCTCAAGAAGTCAACATCCAAGATCGGTTTATATGGCAGCTATACCAGATTATTACCCGATTTAAACCGTATTTAGCACAGTTGTTGGAAGTGATACCAAAACACCACGTGCAAAATTTCAGTCAAATATGACGAGAAGTGCGCCCTCTAGTGGCTCAAGAAATCAAGACCCAAGATCGGTTTATATGGCAGCTATTGCAAAACATGAACCGATTTGGCCCATTTACAATCCCAACCGACCTACGCTAATAAGAAGTATTTGTGCAAAATTTCAAGCGGCTAGCTTTACTCCTTCAAAAGTTTGCGTGCTTTCGACTGACAGACGGACGGACATGGCTAGATCGATATAAAATGTCATGACGATCAAGAATATATATATACTTTATGGGTTCTTAGACGCATATTTTGAGGTGTTACAAAACAGAATGACGAAATTAGTATACTCCCATCCAATGGTGGAGGGTATAAAAAGGTTATCAAAAAACTGAAGATGATTCGCCAAAACTATTACTATAAAACTAGGATATTCACAAAGACAACGATATTTTGAAGGCCTTGAAAGATTAGGATCGGTCTATGCACAGTGTGTTGGCAAACAGTACAAAATTCAGCTCTGACTTTAACCAAATGTCCGATGGGCCAATGCCTGTACCGAGTAGCGGTCGCAATCTTAAAAAAAATGTTTGAGGTATCTTTATCAATGTCACAGTAATAGAAGAATGTTGGCAATTTTCGATTTTGAAAAAAAGGGACCCCCACCAAAACAAAATCCTGGCTACGTCCCTGGTTGAGAGTATATAAGATTCGGCCCGGCTGAATTAAGCAAGCTTTTACTTGTTTCAAATGAAAATGTTTCAATCGAAATTATTGGCTTTTATTGCATTTTTCTATTCGTTATCTTCGCTTTTCTCTAAAGAGGCAACGAATACTTAGTGAGTGACGTGAATGGTTCATATTTTTAGTTGAACGCCTTTCATTTCGTTGC
Organism: Stomoxys calcitrans; assembly: GCF_963082655.1. Taxonomy (NCBI): domain Eukaryota; kingdom Metazoa; phylum Arthropoda; class Insecta; order Diptera; family Muscidae; genus Stomoxys; species Stomoxys calcitrans. The sequence continues at coordinate 106,868,671 of NC_081553.1, forward strand.
TTGGCGTTTAACGCTATAATTAACAAAGTGCGTCAAGAAGCAATTATCAAAAACAATGAATGAATTTAGAGCAACAACAATGTTTGCATTTGTTGAATAAATGCAAGTCAAAAGCTATGAACTGATGTTTGCCTAATAAAAGTAAATGGTTTCGTTCTGTTCTCTGCTCTAGAAACAACAATCACAGCATTCATGCTTTTCTCTTGCCATTCTTAGTAGATGCTGACCCAGTCGTCTTATTCTTTGATTCCATTAACCGTGAAGGAGCTGCTACATTTTAGGTGCTGCTGATGGGCGTCCCTCGCCTTCTTGGCCCTTGTCTTGCTATTACTTCGCAGGTGATCTTCGCTTGACAAGTCAAGTTGCCAGTGCCATCTGCATGGTGAGAGCTCAAGGCCAGTTGCCGACTCTTTTGGAGATGGAGGAAAAGCCAAGCCGGTATCATGAATCTTCGCAGATGACGAGAGTTCCCGTTTCGCATGGTTTGTACTTCCCGAATTTACAGAAGACGAAGTCTTACGAAATCGGATCATCCATCATTCCCGCTGGAACACTCTCCTGACTGAGTCCAATGTATGAGCTATCGTTTTCTTCCTTAGAACACTATTCTTTGTATAGTTTTATTGCAACGCTTGGTTACTGTTCAGCGTCTCAAAGACTTTCAGAACAGGTGTCTCTATTCCTGAGTACAGGTGTCTTTATTTCCCTGCTGTGTGATCGAGAGCAGGGGACTTCTCTTTCAAGCTGAAGGACTGCGGGGCAGGTATTGAACTTTTAAATTTGCTAGGTGCGGACGTACAGCTTGGAAATAATGAGATCACGTCACATAGTGGGATGGAATTGAAACTAGTAAAAAATATGCCGTTTCAGAACGTGGCAAGATAACTCTTTGAAATCTAAAATAATTGAAATCTAAAACTTTCCGTAATTTTTTTTTCATCCTTATCAACACATGGTGGATATGCAACTGCCGTCTACAGTGTTCGGGTGTTTGGGTCTTCACAATCTAAAGCGAGAAATGAATCGGTACAAAAAAGCATGCAGGCTGAACTGAAAGAATTTTACGAGGATGCAGCACAATCTACATATTCAGGCGAATGTGTCAAATGTTAGTCATATCGAGATAAAAACAAATTTTACAAGTTAATCTAAATTAATTTGAACTTCACTTGAATACAGCCGAATAAAAGGCTGAATATATTTTCACAAATAACATGTTTTACCAATGCTATCATTCAAGATCAATATGCAATCAAACATCCAAGACTTATTATACTGTCGTCTTCTTTGGTAGCTACCATATGGTCCCGAAATTGAATAAATGCATACATATCGGCTAATTAAGTTTCCAAATTAACAGTAAATTTATTTCTACTAAATATTAACACAACAAGCAAGCAGACCCTTCGGTCTTGTTTGGTTCAAGTGACTATGAGAGTCATTTACAAACGCTTACGGAATAACGAAGATGGCAAGTAGGAGCTCTGTGGTGTTTGTGGGGTGGCCTCACGTGCTGCAGCTTGAGAAGCAAAGTTGAGAACGGGAGCAACACCACCATTAACACTTTGAGAAGCACCGCCCAAAGATTCATATTGACCTTGGATGGTGCGTTGGGCATTGACAGCGTCTTCAGGGGTGCGGTATTTGACAAAGTGCACCTCGGGTTTGTTGCTGCTGGCGCTGTTGATGGCATTGAGCTTGTTGGCCAAATCTCCGATATCGGTTTGCTTGTTGAGAACATAGATGGCGGTTTCTTGGTTGGCCGCTTGTTTGGCCAAGGCAAGGGCGGCATCTTCGAGACCCTTGTTTTCGGGACCCTTGATGAAGACAACACGTAGACCCTGTTTCACACTGCTGGCAGCTTTTTCGGCGGCATTGGGATCGGCGAATTCACTTTCGTCAGCGGAGAAGGTGATGAATTCCTTTTCGAATTCTGCGGGAGCAGAGGCAGCATCGAAGTTATTACCGGCGCTGACGCCATCATTGCCTGCGCTGAGATCACCACTGCCTCCGCTGAATCCGCCATTGCCTCCGCTAAGTCCACCCATGCCTCCGCCAAGTCCACCATTGCCTCCGCTGAGTGCATCCATGCCGCCGACGAGTCCACCACTACCTCCACTGATTCCACTGCCATCAGCATGTGAGCCTTGGTGATAGTTGTAACCCGATTCTTGGGCACAAGCCACAGCAATCAAGCAGAAAACCTGAAATGAAGACCAATCCAAAAGACATTATGGCGTGTTTTTATGTTAATCCTTCCAGGGTGGAAAGACAACTTACAATGAAACCGCGCATTATGTTTATTAATTTTTAAGAGAATCTTACTATATCAAGTCTAAATTGCTTGTGTTTAATTCATCGGATGCGCCGCAGTCTTTTATATAAATATTTTCGTTGTCATTGTTACATTCAATTTTGGTTGTATATGAACCGGTAGTGCGCCCAAAATAGGTTGTTGTAACATTTTACCAAGTCTACATTATTCACGCCTATTTTCATTTCGAACTATTGATAACCGCACAAATTACATCGATGACTTTAAATTAAGTCACTACGAGATCAAACACATCTCCGAAATGCATACTAATTGCATTTAAAAGATATGCCCAAAAGTTCAACAAACGATTGGGTGAATCATTTGATTTGAATGTTGTTCGAATACATTGGATACAGCGTTTGTCCTTATTGGTGATGTATGTAGTATTTAGAGGAATGTGCCAAATGTAAGTCATATCTATTAGTGTAGTATGCAGTATTTACTTGTAAAGTATGTAGTATTTAGAGGAAAAAACTTTAGATGGATTAAAGATCATCTAGAAATAAAAATCTTCACTAAATCTTACTATTTAACCTGTAAAGACGGGCTAAGCTGACTATATAATACGCTAAACCAACGATTCTTTCAACTAAAGGGTTTTCCAATTGAGACTTGACAACTTTGAATTAAATTTCTGAATGCGTTCTTACACAAATCATCATACTGTCACTCTTAATTTATGCAGTAAACTCAACAAATACGAACGAACAACGGAGTCGTTGACCACTACTTTAAGAGCGAAATCAAAACATAATAACCCTCAGTGACGAAGCTCAGTTTTAGCTTAATGGGTTCGTCAAAATGCAAAAAAATTGTTGGCAGGTGAAAATCCACATGTCCTTCTTGAATCAACACTTCATCCAAGAAATATCATTGTGTAGTGCGGTTTGCATGCCGGCGGCGTCATTAAGCCATACTTCTTCGTCGATAATGTCAATCGTCACGTTACCGTGAATGTACAACGCTGCCGCACCATGCTTATTGTTTATTTTTGGCCTGAATTGGAAGATATGGACCTGGACGACTTGTGGTTTCGACAGAACGGTGCCACAAGCCACGTTACAATCGATTTATTGAAGAGTAAATTTGATGAGTAAGAGTAAGTTATCTCAAGAAATGGCCCAGTCTTCGCCGACCCGATTGTGCGATTTGAGGCCTCTAAGCATATTTTCTTTGGGGCTACGTCAAGTCAATGGTCATTGGAAACAACATTTCGGCTGAAATGTATGGCCGAGACATCGAAAATCAGGTCTAACGTATTGACGAAGTCGAGTTCTATCAAAGACTATCAGAAAAAAATTTCAGCGGTGCTTTTCCCCTCCTAATGCTGGCAACATTTGTGAGGTACTATGCCATGTAAAACTTCTCTCCAAAAAGGTGTCGCACGCCGTTGGGACTCGGCTATGAAAAGGAGGTCCCTATCAACTTAAATCGGAATCCACTCATTGATATGTGAGAAGTTTGAACCAATCAGACTCATGAACGTTTCGTCTTCTGATTACATTGGAACAAGATAAGGAAAATGCTTCTATTTCCTACCGCTGATACATCCATATCGTCTTAAAAAGTCCAAAAACCAAGTCCAATTCAGAGAAATCCTTAAAGAACTTAGAACCTAAAGTGTAAAGCCTTCCGCCTGCCGGTGCGGGAGACACATACAGTCTAGATTGCATCCCCTCTTCAGAATCTTCAGCATAAAGGATGACAGACCAATAGGAGGAACATATTTCACCTCGCGTGGTACGGTTTCCCTGCTTTCCCTGTTTCGGATTGAAATGACCTTTGTATCTCTGCACCCCATAAATATGTATGACATGTCGATACAAACAGAGTATATCTCCCTAAGCCAAGGAGCCATTCTATCGGACACAGCTTATATTCAACCGGTGATATATCTTCAGAGTCTAATTAAAGAAGTCAAAACTTTTTATTGCCCAAAGGATTTTTGACTCTAACACAATATCCCCAACAACTTCCGTCGAGTGCATATCAGTGACAACTTCTTATATCTCCACCTTGTACGTTGGAGAGTTTCTCGAAAAATCAGCATCAAAGAGTAGTTCCAAACTTTCTTCACTAGACATTTTTTTATACTTTCTCAGACCTCTAAATGCATCTTTCCGTAGTGGGTTTCAAGGATAGCATCTTCCTAAGCCAAGATTCCTCAGATGCATCCTCCACGGATACATCTGGGGAATTCCACTCTTGATTTGTTCTGAGCCTATATCAGCTAGCCCACGAATGTTCTAAGCTCAGACTTATAGAGGTCCGAGTCGTATGGTGCCCCTGTGGCATTCTCCCAACAAGTTCAGTGGTCTACCTTAGCGGTCGCTGTTTGCCCCTCGGTTTGGCTCTACGACATGTTGACTCAAGCGAGTCATTCACGGCTTTAATGGCCCTTCGAAGATTTCACTTTTTTCAGGTCTAGAGGGCACAGCAATGCAGAATGTATGCCGAAATTTATCCCCAATTCGTATTTTTCCTGTTTACTTCAGATTCCCCATAATATACTTGATAGAAATTCACCCCTTTCGATAATATCGGAAATTCCCCTTATATTGTAATGTGCATTAGCATTATTTCCAACCATGAGAGTGTTTTCCCTGCAAATCCGACTTGCAACTTAAGATTGGAAGGCAGCGTCTCTGAATCGGCTGTCTTATGTCGGAAAGCCAGTCAGTAGCAGGATTTATTAATTTCAAGGCTGGTAGTAGTACCATGCCCCGACGGAAGACAAGGACGAACAGATCAAGAAATAATATGTCTGCTGTCCAGGCCCTGATATTAAAGCCGTTCTGGCTGATTTTAGTGGGAAAATGGGCAAGGAAAATATTCTTTCCCCATCAGTCGGTAAATTAAGCCTACGTGAATAAACTTTCGATAATGGGCTGAGGCTAAAAGACTTCGCTGCGGCAAAGGACACGTTAGTAAGCAGCAACAGATTCCAGCATCGAAAGATTCATACGGTCACATGGCTGTTACCCGATTGAAACACGAGAAACTAAGTTGATTATGTTGTGATAGATGGAGGGCATTCCACTACCGTTCGCCACTCTGATCGATCATACATCTAGATCGGTCCGAGGGGCGAACATTGGTTCGGATCTTTACATTGTTGCAGCAAAGGTTCGCAACCGACTCAGGGAAAACAGCAAGCACAACAGGTGGCTGTATACTTCTCTCGGCTGACCCAATTGCTTGTAGAAAAAACTTTCAGTCTCCATAGTTTAGCAGCGTAATGGCACACCATTTCCCACCCCATGAAAAGACCGGCAACATCCGTACTTGGATAGCAAAAGCCTCCCCTAAGGAACCCTTGGTACGATCATGAGTGTCAAAAACCTAATGAAGCCAAATATATGACAGACATGACAACTTTACAGTCAGTAGCAACGCGCCTGGCCAAGGAGAGGTATTTGGAGAAAGAAAATGAAACGTCTCTTCCGCAAGAAGAGAAAGAGAAAGGAAATGGAAAGTAGATCAGGAGCCAGAATGAAGTCCGAATATTCTGACAACAAATTAAACATCAAATTGATGGCTTTGGTACAGGCAAATCCTCCTTCAGTGGCAAAGAAGGAAATCTAGTAATTGACTCAGACAGGGTGCTGAGGAGGATATGGAAATAACATTTTTCCCAGCTGGTTATATTCAATGATGGTGGCGATGAGTTTCTACCACACAACCAATTGTACAGAATGTGAAGACAAGGTGGATGGTATCAACTCTCACAACGTCCTAAACACTCGAGCAGATTAAGAAAATGGAGAAAGTTTTGAATTTTTACTTTGAGATGGTCGACAACTTTATATAAATGACCGATTTAGTGCCTCAAAGTTTGCAACTTCTAATTTGAAATGGTCGGCAACTTTATCTAAATGACCGATTTAGCGCCTCAAAACTTGTGGCGCTTAGGGTAATTTTTATACCCTCCACCATAGAATGGGGGTATACTAATTTCGTCATTCTGTTTGTAACTACTCGAAATATTCGTGTGAGACCCCATAAAGTATATATATTCTTGATCGTCGTGACATTTTATGTCGATCTAGCCATGTCCGTCCGTCCGTCTGTATGTCGAAAGCACGCTAACTTTTGAAGGAGTAAAGCTAGCCGCTTGAAATTTTGTACAAATAATTTTCATTGGTGTAGGTCGGTTGGGATTGTAAATGGGCCATATCGGTCCATGTTTTGATATAGCTTAGATATAAGCCGATCTTTGTTCTTGACTTCTTTAGTCTCTAGAGGGCGCAATTCTTATCCGATTGGAAAGAAATTTTGCACGACGTGTTTTATTATGATACCCAACAACTGTGCCGAGTATGGTTTAAATCGGTTCTTAACCTGATATAGCTGCCATATAAACCGATCTTGGGACTTGATTTCTTGAGCCTCTAGAGGGCGCAATTCTTACCCGATTGGAATGAAATTTTGCAAGACGTGTTTCGCTATGACTTCCAACAACTGTGCTTAATTAGGTTAAAATCGGTCAACAATCTTATATAAGCTGCCATATAAACCGATCTTGACTTCTTGAGCCACTAGAGGGCGCAATTCTTATCCGATTGTTGTGATATCCAACAACTGTGCCAAGTATGGCTTAAAGCGATCCATAACCTGATATAGCTGCCATATAAATCGATCTTGGGTCTTGACTTCTTGTTTTGTTTGTTTTGGTAATAATTATACCCTACGCCACTATTGTGGTGCAGCGTATTATAAATTTGTGAATTTGTTTGTAACACCCAGAAGGAATAGAGATAGGCCCATTGATAAGTATACCGATCGACTCAGAATCATTATCTGATTCGATTCAGCTGTGTCAGTCTGTCCGTCTGTCCATGTTGTTTTGTGTACAAACTACACGTCGCAATTTTCATCCGATCGTCTTCAAATTTGGTACGGGCATGTTGTTCGACATAGAGACGAAGCCTAAAGAAATTGGAAAAATCGGTTCAGTTTTGGATATAGTTCTCATATATATGTTCGTCAGATTTGCAGTAAGACTGCTATAAAATGGTCATTTTTAAACCGATTCTCTTGATATTTGGTATGAAGGAATTTCTCTTGACTCTCGACATTACTGGTGAATTTCGTGGAAATCGGTTCTGATTTAGATAAAGCTTTCATATATATATCGCTCGATTTTCGCTCCTAGAGCCACTGCAAGCGCATTTATTGACCAATCCTCCCAAAATTTTGTACAGCGCTTTCCTCAAAGACATCCACAATGTCTATAAAGTTTGCTCGAAATAGGTTCAGATTTAGACATAGCTCCAATATATATGTTCGTCGGATTTGCAGTAATATTGCAATAAAATGGTCATGTGTAAACCGATTCTCTTGAAAAATGTTAGGAAGGATTTTCTCTTGACTCTCGACATTACTGGTGAATTTCATGGAAATCGGTTCAGATTTAGATATAGCTGACATATATGTATATCGCCCGATTTTCACTTCTAGGGTCATTGCAATAGCAAATTTTGGATAATTTGCAATAATGTTGTCATTTGTGAACTGTAGATATTATAGTTTGAACATATTTGCTCGAAATGTGATACGGATTGTTTAACAATCTATCTGAAAACATCCTGCGAGGTCCATCAAAATTGTTTCAGAATTAGACATAGCTTGTGTGTAGGGTATTATAAAGTGTAGGTGTAGGGTATTATAAAGTCGGCACCGCCCGATTTTCGCTTTTCCTTACTGGTTTTTAGTTAACAACCCATCTGAAAACATCCTGCGAGGTCCATCAAAATTGTTTCAGAATTAGACATAGCTCGTGTGTAGGGTATTATAAAGTATAGGTGTAGGGTATTATAAAGTCGGCACCGCCCGACTTTCGCTTTTTCTTACTGGTTTTTTATTAATACATACCTCTCTTAATGAAAACACACAAATTTTTGTTAAATTAGTTGAAACAAACTACAGTTTATAACCTGTTTGGTAATGCAAAAAAACACACGGTAATGGTAAGTAGGCCACCGTAGCGCAGAGGTTAGCATGTCCGCCAATTACGCTGAACGCCTGGGTTCGAATCCTGGCCAAACCATCAGAAACAAGTAAGAGCGTGCTAAGTTCGGCCGGACCGTATCTTATATACCCTCCACCATGGATCGCATTTGTCGAATTCTATGCGCGGTATCTCTTTTTAGGCAAATAAAGAATATTGAATAAGAATTGCGCCTTGTTGGGGCTCAGAAAGCAAAATCGGGAGATCGCTTTATTTGGGAGCCGTATCAAGCTATTGATCGAGTTAGACCATATTAGACACGTATGTTGAAGGTCATGAGAGAAGCCGTTGTACAAAATTTCTTCCAAATCGGATGAGAATTGCGCCCTTTAGAGGCTCAAGAAGTCAAGATCCTAGATCGGTTTATATGACAGTTATATTTATCAGGTTATATACCGATTTGCGCCGTACTAAGCACAGTTGTTGGGAGTCATAACAAAACTCTTCATGCAAAATTTCAGTCAAATCGGACGAGAATAGCGCCCTCTAGGAGCTCAAGAAGTCAAGACCCAAGATCGGTTTATATGACAGCTATATCAGGTTATAGACCGATTTAAACCATACTTGGCACAGTTATTGGATATCATAACAAAACACGTCGTGCAAAATTAAATTCCAATAGAATAAGAATTGAGCCCTCTAGAGGCTCAAGAAGTCAAGACGCAATCTCGGTTTATATAGCAGCTATATAAAAACATGGACCGATTTGGCCCATTTACAATCCCAACCGACCTACACTAATGAGAAGTATTTGTGCAAAATTTCAAGCAGCTAGCTTTACTGCTTCGCAAGTTAGCGTGCTTTCGACAGACAGATGGACGGACGGATGGATTGACGAACGGACAGACGGCGGACATGGCTAGATCGAAATAAAATGTCACGACGATCAAGAATATATATATACTTTATGGGGTCTCAGACGAGTATTTCGAGTAGTTACAAACAGAATGACGAAATAAGTATACCCCATCCTATGGTAAAGGGTATAAAAATATTCAGCGGTTGTATTCCTCTCCTAATGCTGGCAACATTTGTGAAACCTCAACAAAATCAATTGGTGAATGGCATCTCGATACTTGGTATTGTAAATTTGGTAGGAGCGCGGAAGAACGAGACGATTGAAAAACTATTCTAAGTTCGGCTAATGGGCCAAACGTTCTGCCACAACCAATTAAAGTAAAGTAAGGCTACTATTGAATCTTCAGTGCTTGGAAGATTGCTTCATAGATTCCTGCTGCTGCTGTCGAAGAACGCTCTGAGTTCCCGCCTTCCCTGCTGGCACAGACATTGAGCTTAATTCAATCGAATGACCTACCCACACAGGGCATGTCAGGTATTCTCCCAATACATTCGCCTCCTCTTTTGTTTCTGGTGGGAGGATTATCGATCTCCTGCAAATCTATCAATATTTCAGTCGCTGGTTGAAAGATTGATATTGCAGTCCCTTAATCTCCCAAACGCTTAAGACGAGAATCACTTCTGCAGAGTTTGTGGGTATGAGTAGGAGTTGGAGATGGTCGAGCACTGCTTTGCCAATGCGTAGGATTATATTTCTATTCTTCTTTAAGCACTCTACAGCCATTCAAGCCTCTTGGCATTCGGGACTTTTATAAGGGCCTGCTGTTCCTGGCGAGGCGGAATTAGATCCATGAAACTGTTCAGTTTGTGTGCCGTGCCCGCCGGCCTTTTATTTCCCCCTCTCCCTCTCTCTCTCTTATTTCTATGAGCACGTGCTTTGTCCATTATCAAAGTACTCTATCTCTATTTTCGTCTTCGCTCTCTCTTATTTCATAGCTTCTAAGACGAACACAATGGACCAAGGGTCTCCGTTATAGTAAACGTAACCTAACCTGACCTAGTCTCCAAAGTTTGGATTCAGAATCTGTCGAAGTTCCTAGTATCCATACGTCTGTCATTGGTCTTGAATGAATCAAGTGCTGCACCTAGGCAGATCTCAAGAATTCTTTTAAGGGCGCAAAAGTACGAGAAGTCGAAAGGTCTCCCTAATTGAACACGTGCGCCATGGTGGTCTTCCTGAATATCAAGGGACCATTGAAACAGGTGATGTTAGAATCGATAGTTGGCGGCCTGGACCGTACAAAGATTGACCCAAAAATCTGCCGGTGGACAAGTAAAATGCGATGCGGCGAGATTATCAACGCGGACATTGGAGATTGGATATTGTTCGTAATCTCGCGATAAACGAAGTTCTTTTGGATTTCAACCAGAATATGCGCACGAAATGCGCACGATATCGTAAAACTGATCCGTTGCAAGTTCCTGTCGAGGATCGGTAAGATCATGATATTGTCAAGATGGGCTAGCGAAGACGAAACTAATGCCCTTCACTAAGAGATATTTGTAAAGATAACGGATTTTAGACTCCAACCATTGCGCGGGAACACACTGCAGCTTTCGAATGAGGCGAAATACCTGAAAGTGGCTAACTTTTTGAAATTAGCCTGATAAGGAATACTGCCGAAAGGCACTGCTCGCCTTCTCTTCCTGCAGGAGGATGTTGGGTGAGAAGTGGGGAGTAAACCCGAAGATGATTTACTCGAGGTACACGGCCATGGGAAAAGGCTGTAGAGAGAATGACTCGTACTAGGGAGTCCGAGAAGGTCCAAAGACGGACTTGCGTCCGCGAGATTCACACTGAAGGTAGATTAGGCCACAGTTCATTTCTTAATACTTTCAAACTTTAATTAAGATACCGAGATCGATTCGAGGTAAGATCTTAAGTATTCCCCGAGGGGAGGAATGAGAGAGGAATGCTGTTTGTTGAGGGCATTGGCAACGAACGCTCATGTAACATTATGGAACAGAACGACTCGTACTAGGGAGTACGAGAAGGTCCAAAGACGGACTTGCGTCCGCGAGATTCACACCGAAGGTACAGTAGGCCACAGTTATTTTCTTAATACTTTTAAACTTTAATTAAGATACCGAGATCGATTTGAGGTAAGATCTTAAGTATACCCGAGGGGAGGAATGAGAGAGGAATGCTGTTTGTTAAGGGCATGGGCGACGAACTCTCATGTAACACTATGGAACAGTGAAACGGTCGGTAGGACAACAAAAATCCTTTGGGGAGATGCGGGTCGTGAAAAGGTGAGACTATTACTGAAAGGAAGTAAGAAGAAGCAAAATGCAAATCTGCTCCTGAACATTCCATTTAGGAACCGGGGCAAACTTCTCACATATCAATGTGTGCTGTCCGATTCAAATTTAAGCTCCATGAAAAGGAACCTCCTTTTTATAGCCGAGTTTGAACGGCGTACCGCAGTGCGACAATTCTTTGGGGAGAAGTTTTTACATGGATTCTATTCATGGCATTGCACTTCGCAAATGTCGCCGGCATTAGGAGGGGGTAATCACCGGTGAAAAATTTTCAGATGTTCTTGCTAGATTTCCAACCCAGACGTTCATCGCCATAGGCGGACATGCTTATCTCTGCGCTACAGTGGTTTCCTTGGTGGAGCGGATTTATATCCGCAACTTCGTATGCTTGTTCAAGGTCCTTTAATTGTGCCATTTGACGAACTACTGAACATGGTAGCGAGGATGGCCAGTGTGAAGTTGAGAGCGAACTTGGAATCTACTTCTGATTGAAGAAAGACTAAAGATTTGCTGGCTTTTGATAAGGGGTCACTAAGCACTTTTACAGGATTTATGACAGGGCTTTGTGCGATGGGCCATATGACAGCGCAAAAAGGGAATCCCGTTTAATGATTAGTGCAGAAGTTTTCTTGATAAAGATGGGAAGGAAATGATCAAGTACTTGCTTTTTTAATATGCGGGTCTACAGGGTCTCATACTTTTCATCTTGGAGAAGCGTATATCACCAATCTGAGGGGTATTGAGCATGTTTCTCAGTTACTAAGACAAGTTGTAATGGTTTCCTATAGAAACGCGATGTTTGTCCAGTGAACATCCAGTATAAACATATGTGGGTATGGATCGGTGCTCCTCCAGGGATGCACATACGTTGAAGTGACTATTGACCCCTACAAATATAAATTTCTTCATGATCAGCTGGGATATTTCTCTCATATGAATAAGTGCTATCCAATTCAAGATGGAGTTCAAATATAAGGTACCTTCTTACTCCTTTTTATTGGGGAGTCCAAACAGTTCTGCAGATACTATTTAGTAGAGAAGTTTTATATGGTCCATAACCTCACAAATGTCGCCAACACTAGGAGGCTAAAGTGGCTTGCTCTCTAATTTCTTCTTCTATCTCTTCACCTCCTTATCTTTTCTGTAGGTTTAATATGGAGAGTCACACTTTTTCTTAAACCTCTCATCTATATTTTTTCAAGTTATGGTAGGGCCAAAACCGTCCTAATCTAAGTAATCTTTATGGAGTCAAAAATTTATAATTGGATGCTTTCTTGCCTTCAAATGTGAAGAATTCCTCACTTTCACATTATTCTCTTGGATAGTAAGTAAACACTTTCATATTTTATAGGATAGTTAAAAAGCAAACAAAAAAAATTTATTCATAAAAATTTTTAAAACTAAGATGGATAAAATGCAATTCGATCAATGAGTCAGTCTGTTCTTTTCGGTTCTTGGGGGGTCTTCAGCGAAATGGGCCACTTAGGAACGAGAGCGTAATACCGTCGATGGCAAATAGGTGTTTTGAGGTGCTTGCGGAGCAGCGCCAGCACGGACTGGAGCTTGAGAAGCAAAGTTGAGGACAGGAGCCACACCACCATTGATATTGTGCGAATTGCCACCCAAGGAATTGTATTGATCTTGAATGGTACGCTGGGCATTGACAGCATCAGCAGCAGTGCGATACTTGACAAAGTGAACTTCGGGTTTGTTGTTGCCACTGCTGCTGATGGAGTTAAGTTTGTTGGCCAAGTCTCCGATGTCAGCTTGTTTGTTGAGCACATAGATGGCTGTCTTTTGTTGGGCAGCTTGTTTGGCCAAAGCCAAGGCGGCATCTTCGAGACCTTTGTTTTCGGGACCCTTGATGAAGATGACACGGAGTCCTTGCTTTATGCTACCGGCCAGACGTTGGGCAGCATTGGCATCATCGAACTCATTCTCGGGAGCAGTGAAGGTGTAGAATTCTTTTTGTACCTCAGCTGGAGCGGAGTACGAAGAAGAGGGAGCATTATAGTTGACACCGCCATTGTTGCCAGCATAGCCAGAGACACCAGCTGGGCCTGAGGCTGGAGCATAGGGAGCTGCTCCAGCACCACCAGAATGACCAGCAGCAGGGGCATAGGAAGCAGCTGCTGCAGCACCGCCGGAATGACCAGCAGGTGGATAGTTGTAACCCTCTTCGGCACAAGCCACAGCCAGCAAGCACAAGACCTGCAAAAGAGAAATGTGTATAGAGATTAGTTGAAATCCTGCTGCTCCACTTTGGCATCGACTTACAATGAAGGAACGCATTATGAAGTTCAATTGAGTTGTAGTTATTACCAAACGAAGTCTTAACGATTTATGAATATGTCAAACTTGAATGGTTCATCTTTATATATATTTGCCATGATTTTTGATGGCTGGTGGCGTTAATGACTTCCATTGGCATTTTGCTGTAACGTTTATGGTCTTCGTTCATTTTTTTTTCTCTCATTGTTTTAACCTAGTCAGAGTCTTAACTCGGTGGTAGGTGATTATGGCCAGCTTATAATTTACTTTGTTTGTTGGGGCCATCGCAAAACGTTCGATGATTGGCTTGCAGGGGGAGTGCATGGCTTGACTGTAAGCCATTGGTAATTATGACAGTAAAAACATAATTATGATGGAATCCATCGTTTTAGCAAAAGAGATAATCATAGATTCGGTTGGTCTTGTGCTGCAGATTTATTTACGTTTTTTTGCTTATTGTTTTTTTTTTCAATTTAGCTATTTTGGCTTAATTTGTCAATCTCGTTTAGCCCTGCTAATCTCTAAATGACCATATATGAAATGATATGTTTTGACTGCTGCGTTCGTTTTTCGTTGGTTCCTTTTTTGTTTCTCCTTACCTCGATGAGGCGTTAGGAGTTTGGCAATTTTGCAAAGTGTGAATTTTCTATCCAAACGATCGTTTGTCGCATTTAATAGCCACCACAATAGGAGCAACCAACATATTTGGAAGCTCTCAAAATCAAGGTTTATTTTAAGCTCTTCATTTTCGTTGTTTTGTTATACATTTGTTTAATACACCTAATGCGATTAGTGTGACCAATATTGTTTTTTGTAGATATTTATTGAAATAGATCTCATTACCCCATTGATTGTATTCATTGTCAACTCAATTTAGCTACTATCTGACCATAAGCACTCGTTTTCGGCTCGAAGTCTGTTTTTGATATGTTTTGTTGTCGTATCTGGGTGTTACCATTTGCTTTAAATAAAAATTAGCCATATGGAATATAAACACTTGCATGCATTAAATTCGGCCGTGCCGAACTTTGAATACCCATCAACATGGGTATAATTATAATCCTATTTTATTATAACTCTACTATTAGGTTGCCCAAAAAGTAATTGCGGATTTTTCATATAGCCGGCGTTGACAAATTTTTTCACAGCTTGTGACTCTGTAATTGCATTCTTTCTTCTGTCAGTTATCAGCTGTTACTTTTAGCTTGCTTTAGAAAAAAAGTGTAAAAAGTATATTTGATTAAAGTTCATTCTAAGTTCTATTAAAAACGCATTTACTTTCTTTTAAAAAATCCGCAATTACTTTTTGGGCAACACAATATATCCGTACTGGGTCGTTCTAGATCATATTTGGCTTAGGTACCGAAAAGCCATACATTGTACAAGTTATATGGCTTAAATTTCCAGAGAAATGGAAATCGGAAATGAGGATTTTATGAGCTTAAGACGCTAATTTGGCAGATCGGACTATACAGCAGTTATATCCAAATAAGGTCTAATGCCATACTCGGTTGAGATATAGGGTTGCTCAATCCAGTTAACAGAGTCAGTGCAATCGGGTTATTAATGCACACGACCCTCAATCCGCTGATCGGTCTATATGGCAGCTATATCTAAATGTGACCCGATCTGGATCATGCTCCGCTCGGATATTGGGTGTACTAATGCAACTCACTATTCCGTATTTCTATAATATTGGGTAATAAATGCGCCTTTTATATGCTTAAGGCCCTAAAACGGCAGAGCGGTCTATATGGCAGCTATATCGTAATGTGCTCATACTTGGTTTTGATATCAGGTGGACCAATCCAACTCACTGTTTAGAATTTCAGCGAAATCGGGTAATGCACCTCTTACGAGCTTAAGACCCTAAGAAGACATTGACGAAAATGTCAACAGGATTACGACTGCACTGGTGGGGTCCTTCGAAGATAGTTGTGCTATTCGGGAAAGGAAATCAGGCAAAGAAAAATCCTGGATGACCGGGAAGATTCGCAATATTGGGAAAGAGGTCCGCAGACGTTTTAACAGAGCACATCGTAAAAAAGCGGAAATTTATTGGGATGTGTATTACACACGGCTCAAGGACTAAAATAAGATTACCAGAGCGGCAAAACGTGCCTCCTGAAAGCTTTTCTGCGAACAGGTCGATAGCGTTAATGACGCCGCCAAGACAAAAAAGTTTCTCTCGAAAACCCATGTCCAAACTGAAACTTTAGTAGACGACATGGGAGTGAGAGCAGAGACAACGAAGGACATGTTGAGGCTTTTGATGAAAACCCATTTTTCGCAGGATACGACGGAACTCACGGAGATACCGGAATCTTAGAATAATGACGTTGATCGAAGGTTTACAATAACGCAATTTATGGTTAAGGAATCCTTGAGGAGCTTCAAACCATTTAAGTCACCCGGACCTGATGCAATATTTCCGGCGTTACTACAGAAAGAGGCAAACTATCTGGCGCCTCGTCTAGCTACAGCTTGCCTGGGACTTGCATATACTCCGAAAGCTTGGCAGGAGGCAAGGGTGGTGTATATACCCAAGCCCGGCAATGCATGTTATGCGACACCAAAGGCCTACAGACCCATTAGCCTTAAGTCCTTTCTACTCAAAACCATGAAAAGTATTGTGGACACCATGATAAAGAGTAGGACATCCATCGAACTGCCCAAATACAAACAGTATGCCTATGTCATGGGAAGGTCGGTGGAGACTGCCCAGCACGAGATTGTGCATACAATAGAAGAATGCTTCGATGCCAAAACGTACACACTGGCGGTATGCATTGACATTGAGGGGGCTTTTAACAATGTGCGGACTGACTAGCTTTGATCCATCCGTGTAACATGATTTTCCAGATGGCAATACTAGGGTTCTGTCAATCCAAGACTGTGCCTTAGACCAGTACAGGGTGGACCCGGTCGTAAGAGACCGGATACACCATTTGTTAAAGAACATGTGGATAAATTGTGTGTCCCATGGCATAAATATAAGAGAGAAAGTGGCACAGGGCGCGACACAGTGGGACATTTTATCGCCACTCCTATGGATGACCACCATAAATGACCTATTACGGATGCTGACTGAGGAGGGATTTGAACCCGTCTGCTACGCAGACGATGTTATAATACTTTTAAGGGGTAAGGATCCGAACAAGCTATGCAGAAGGGCCGAAAGGGTCTTGCATATATCATATGACTGGGATAGACCTAGATGTCTCAATGTTAACCCAGAGAAGACTTAAATATGCCTGTTCACGAGGAAGACGAAGGTGGGCGAATTTAACGCACCACATTTCCTCAATAAGACGATTTCGATATCTGACAAGGTCAAATACTTAGGTGTGATCTTGGACAGAAAACTGAATTGGAAGTGTCACATTCAGGAGCGTACGGAGAAGGCTCACAGGTGTTGGGCACTATGTAGACTGGCCGTAGGCTCGAAATGGGGTCTGAATCCGAGGATAGTCCACTGGCTCTACAGGAGCGTGATTAGACCAATACTTACTTACTCCTCAGTAGTTTGGTGGACTGCTATGGAGAAAAAGTGCAACATAAGGGCCATACAACAGGTTCAATTGAGTGCGAGGCACTGCTGCCATCGGCACAGTCTTGGATTGACGTAACCCTAGTAATGCCATTAGGGAGATCATATTACACGGATGGATCAAAGCTAGAGGACAGAGTGGGCCTGGGGGTTTACATTGATAACCCAGTGACTGAGATCTGTTTTAGACTGCCTGACCATAATACGGTCCTGCAGGCGGAGATCTGGACGATAACGGAAAGCGTTAAGTGGTGTGGTGCTAACGCGAGGACGTCGAGTGTGAACATCTTTACCGATAGTAAAATTGCCATAAGGGCAATAACAACCAGGACGGTTAGGTCACGAACAGTCTTGCAGTTTAACAAAGGAGATTAACGCTTTCTCTGAGGATGGGAAAATCCGCATCGTTTGGGTGCCGGTTCATAACGGAGTAAGGGGAAGTGAAAGGGCAGACGATTTGGCGGTGAAGGCCAGAGAACTGCCGTCAATAAACTTAGTTAACCCGAAGCCTTTCGGGTCGACGCAGTCCGAGTTAGGAAGTGGGCGACGAATGCGCATGCAACATTGTGGAACATGCAAGACGAAGGGGATCCAGATCGTGAGAAGACGAGGTTATTACTGAAAGGAAGCAAGAAGGAGGTCCGTATAGCAATTGGTATCATAACGGGACACATAGGCCTACGTGCTCACTTATGTAAAATCGGTGCCGCAAGTGATAGCATGTGTAGGGCATGCGGGGAAGATGGTGAGACGTTGGAGAATTTCCTTTGTCATTGCATGGCTTTCGCGTCTAACAGATACCGGCACTTAGGAGGAGACACAATATCAGACATGAACCAACTTAGGGAAGTGGTATTGAAAACATTAAGGGATTTTGTAAGCAGCACGGAATTCCTAACTTAAAATTTTCTTTTTAGAGGTTTTATGGTTTTTAGTGCGCACAACAAGCCGATTACTGACTTAGGTGTATGTCCATAGTGTCATGGGGCGGATTGATATCTGCACCCTTTTTTCAACCTAACCTAACCTAAACCCTAAAGTCGTCAGTCGTTGGCACAGATACATCTTTTTGATGCACGCTGATTAAGTTCTTGATCAGGCCAAATCGGACCATATTTGGATATAACTGCTATATAGACCGATTTTCCGATAAAGGGTCTAATGCCCATAAAAACTTTACTTTTCATCCAAGTTTGCTGAAATATGAAACAGTGAGTAGTTTAAGGCTTCCCGACAACATACCCAAATATGGTTCAGATCGGACTATATTTAGATATAGCTACCACATAGACCGATCTCCCGATGAAGGGTCTGAAGACTATAAAAGCTTTATTTATTACCCGATTTCGCTGAAATTTGCAACAGTGGGTTATTAAAAGCCTCCCGAAATCTGACCCAAATATGGATTAGATCGGTTTATATTTAGATATAGCTGCCATATAGACAGATCTCTCGATAAAGGGTCTGAAGCCCATAAAAACTTTATTTATTACCCAATTTCCCTGAAATTTGGAATAGTGCGCAGTTTTAAGCCTCCTCATTCCCGAACTAAGTGTGGTTCAGATCGGACTACATTTAGATATAGCTGCCATATAGACCGATCTCCCGATAAATGGTCTGATGCCCATAAAAGCTTTATTTATTACCCGATTTCCTCCCGATAAGAGGACTGAAGCCCACAAAAGCTTTATTTATTAACCAATTTCGCTGAAATTTGGGACAGTGAGTTTTTCTGAGCCTCACGATATCCGACCTTATCGTGTGGATATCGAAACGGTCGGTAGGACGGCGAAAATCAAGATGCGTCAGAAGACGAAGGGGGGTCCAGATCGTGAGAAGATGAGGCTATTACTGAAAGGAAGCAAGAAGGAGGTCAGTATAGCAATGAGTGGTTCAGATCGGTTTATAATTGGATATATCTGCCAAAAAGTCCAGTATGTTGTTCTACAAAATTGAATAGTGGTATATATTTTAGACCACTCAATGTCCGTGCCGAATTTGGGTGCTTAAGTTATCCAATTTTCACCGGGTTGTGATGAAATGGGGTTAACATATATACTTGAGGTGGTGGATATCAAAAGTTCGGCCCGGTCGAACTTAATGCCTTTTTACTTGTTTTATATGCTTGGATAAGAATTGTGCCCTCTAGGGGCTCAAGATTGGTTTATATGTGAGCTGCATCAGGTTTTGAAACGACTGGAACCCTACTCAATACATCTGTTGGAGGTCAAAGGAAAAAGTCATCGTGCAAAATTTCAGCCAA
The DNA here is from genome assembly GCF_963082655.1 of Stomoxys calcitrans. Taxonomy (NCBI): domain Eukaryota; kingdom Metazoa; phylum Arthropoda; class Insecta; order Diptera; family Muscidae; genus Stomoxys; species Stomoxys calcitrans. The sequence continues at coordinate 106,888,202 of NC_081553.1, forward strand.
ATCGGATAAGAATTGGGCTCTGTAATGGCTCTAGAAGTATAATCTGCCGATCGGTTTATATGGGAGCTATATCAGGTTTTGGACCGATTTAGACTTGGTTGGTTGGCGGTGATAAAAGAAGCCACTGTGCGAATCTCGGCCAAATCGAATAGGAACTGCACTCTCTAGAGGTTCAAAAAGTATTACAGGGAGATCGGTAATATGGGAGCTGTATGAAAACATGAACGGATAGGCCATGCACACCTCGATATTATTGGGTTGCCTAAAAAGTAATTGCGGATTTTTTAAAAGAAAGTAAATGCATTTATAATAAAGCTTAGAATGAACTTCAATCAAATATATCATTGCCATTTTGTTCGATAACCTTTTGCCATCTTCCTGGCAAATTTAGTATTCCACGCTCATAGAACTTCTGGCCTTTATCTGCAAAAAACTGAACCAAGTGCGATTTTATAGCCTCATCATTGCCGAAAGTTTTACCATTTAAGGAGTTCTGCAAAGATCGAAATAAATGGTAGTCTGATGGTGCAAGGTCAGGGCTATATGGTGGATGCATCAAAAGTTCCCAGCCAAGCTCACTCAGTTTTTGGCGAGTGACCAAAGATGTGTGCGGTCTAGCGTTGTCCTGGTGGAATATGACACCTTTACGATTGACCAATTCTGGTTGCTTCTCCTTGATGGCTGTATTCAATTTGTCCAATTGTTGACAGTAAACAACCGAATTAATCGTTTGGTTCCTTGGAAGCAGCTCAAAATATACCACACCCTTCCAATCCCACCAAATAGACAGCATAACCTTCGTTTGGTGGATATCAGCCTTTGAAGTGGTTTGAGCTGGTTCACCATGCTTGGACCATGATCGTTTTCGACTAACGTTGTTGTAAACAATCCATTTTTCATCTCCAGTTATGATTCGTTTTAAAAACGGATCGAATTCATTGCGTTTAAGGTGCATATCACAAGCGTTGATTCGGTTTGTTAAATTAATTTCTTTCAATACATGTGGTACCCATATTAAAATTGACGCCAAACCAAAAAGCAAGCTAAAAGTAACAGCTGATACTCACAGAAGGAAGAATGCAATTAGAGAGTCACAAGTCGTTGAAAAAATTTGTCAACGCCGACTATATTACTACTATATTACCGACAATTACTTTTTGGGCAACCCAATATAAATGGGGAACAAATCGGATGACAATTGCGCTCTCTAGAGGCTCAAGAACTCTAGATCCCAGATCGGTTCATATAGGGTATGGACCGACTTGGACCATACTTCGCACAGTTCTTGGAAGTGATACCAAAATACCACGTGCAAAATTACAGCCAAATCGGATAGTAATTGCGCCTTCGAAAAGCTCAAGAAATCAAAACCCAACATTGTTTTATATAGCAGCTATATCAGGCTATGGACCGATTTATACCATACTTAGCACAGTTGTTGGAAGTGATATCAAAACACTATGAGCAAAATTTCAGTCAAATTGGATGAGAATTGCGCCCTCTAGATGCTCAAGAAGTCAAGATCCAAGATCGGTTTATATGGCAGCTATATCAGGTTATCGACCGATTTGAAACATACTTCGCACAGTTGTTTGAAGTGATATCAAAACACTATGTGCAAAATTTCCGTCAAATCGGATAAGAGTTCCGCCTTCTAAAAGCTCAAGAAGTCAAGACCCAAGATCGGTTTATGCGGTAGCTATACCAGGTTATGGACCGATTTAAACCATACTTAGCACAGTTGTAGAAGTGATATCATAACACTATGTGCAAAATTTCAGTCAAATCGGATGAGAATTACGCCCTCTAGAGGCTCAAGAAGTCAAGACCTAAAATCGGTTTATATGGCAACTATATCAAAACATGGACCGATATGGCCCATTTACAATCCCAACCGACCTACACCAATAGAAAGTATTTGTGCAAAATTTCAAGCGGCTAGCTCTACTCCTTCAAAAGTTAGCGTGCTTTCGACACACAGACGGACGGACAGACAAACAGACAGACGGACAGATGAACAGACGGACGGACATGTCTAGTTCGACTTAAAATTTCACGACGATCAAGAATATATATACTTTATGGGGTCTTAGACGCATATTTCGAGGTGTTACAAACAGAATGACGAAATTAGTATACCCCCATCCTATGGTGGAGCGTATAAAAATATCCCCATTCTGGGATTCTTTGGAACATTTACGAGAATGGAACTTTTGGAAGTGTTTTACCTCTTGGGGTTCTTCTGTGAGTTCTCCTAAGGGCAGAATATTATTTTGGACCATAAATGCGCTTTTGACAGACGCAACACAATTTTGTAGGGCCGAGGTGACCAACTTTAACCAATAACACCTCAGCTATAACCATATAATTTCATGAAGATATCTCTATCCGTTCCCAAATGACAGACTTATTTCCACTTATTTTTTTCTCATCACTCTGTGCGACGATGGCATAGTTAAATGCATCGAAAAAAAAACGGCTGCTTTGGCGAGGTCATGTCGTTAAAAGGAGCGAAGAAGATTCAGCGAAAAAATCTTTTGAAAGCGACCATAATTTCAAAAAAGAAGGAAAGACAAAATCTGCGATAGATTGGCCAAGTGGAAAAAAAGAAAGATATCTCGAAACTGGGTAACGGGATTGGAGAAAGAGGGCAGAAGTTCGAGGCGCTTGGAAATCGGTTCTACGTTCGACTAGAGGAATAAATGTTCTGTAATGGGCAAATAAAGTAAATTAAGGTCGCATATATATGTATCGCACAATCAACATATATAAATTCCGGCGACCTTCACGAAACCTATCGCAGTTGGCGTCTACACACAAAAAAATTACAAGAAATTTCTTTTTAAAAAATTATTATTATTAACAATTATTACAACTAAAGCTCAACAAAAACAACAAGTCAATTAGGACTCAGGCACTAATTATGGCTACTCAGTTTTAGTGGCGCAAACGGTAACGGAACAACGAAGAGGGCAAGTAAGAGTTCTGTGGGGCCTGGGGAGCTGGACCAGCACGGGCGGGAGCTTGAGAAGCAAAGTTAAGAACGGGAGCAACACCACCATTGACAGATTGGGATTTGCCTCCCAATGAATCGTATTGGCCTTGGATGGCACGTTGGGCATTGGCAGCATCTTCAGGGGTGCGGTATTTGACAAAGTGCACTTCGGGTTTGTTGCTGCTGGCACTGTTGATGGCGTTGAGTTTGTTGGCCAAATCTCCGATATCGGTTTGCTTGTTGAGCACATAGATGGCGGTTTTTTGGCTGGAAGCGGATTTGGCCAAGGCGAGAGCGGCATCTTCGAGACCCTTGTTTTCGGGACCCTTGATGAAGACAACACGAAGAGCTTGTTTCACACTGCTGGCAGCTTTCTCGGCGGCATGGGGATCGGCGAATTCACTTTCGTCAGCGGTGAAGGTGTAGAACTCCTTTTCAAATTCAGCAGCGGGGGCAGGAGCATCAAAAGAAGCACCAGAATTGCCACCTCCCAGACCACCAGAGCTGACGCCTCCGAAACCAGCGGAATTGCCACCGCCCAAACTGCCACCACCTAAACTACCACCACCCAAACTGCCACCACCCAAACTGCCACCACCCAAACTGCCACCGGAGCTGCCACCACCGAAGCCACCAGTGTTTCCACCACCGAAACCGCTACCACCGGCAGCACCACCTGGTGCGAAGGATAATCCACTATCCGAGTGACCAACGGGTTGGTAGTTGTAACCCAACTTGTCGGCACAGGCAACTGCGACCAAGCACAAAACCTTCAAAAATATAGAGGAAGAGACAAAAGGAAGATCATATCCAAGTTAGTCGTTGTTGCCATATAGGTATCCACAGGCGCTAAACTTACAATGAAAGAACGCATTTTTCTCTCGCAGTATTCTAAAGCTTCTTTCTATTTGAACTCTAATGTGTTTCTGTTTGTTCCAAACTGTGTCACGACCTCTTTTATTTATACTCAGAATTCTATTGTCAGCAACAATGGTTAATGATTTTCACCCAGCCGGTAGTCGTTCTTGAGTTTGTAATCGCTGTGTCGGCGTCTTGTTGTTGTTTCCGTTTTCTAACGCTGTGCCGAGAATCCATTAAAACAAGTTAAGAGTAACACCATGTTTGGATGTTGTTGCGTCAGAGAGTATTCGGCAAGACAACATACTACCCGGGGTTACACTCGTCAGCTAACACTAACAAGTTTCCAAGAGGTTTAATTGAGATCTCCAATAGATCTTCACCAACCATCCAACCATCCATCCATCCATCCATCTATCCAGCGATCTGTCCGTCCGTGCATTGGCAAAAATATGTAAAACGCTTTTTAGTTTTTGTTTTGTTGTATCCATATTCAGAATTCACATTAAAATACTTGAAACGGCAAAACATTTTTTGTTCTGGTTATGCTGAACACTTTGGAAGGCTGTTTGAGAGCGAGCACCCAACGTAAGACATTTGCTGTAACAAAAAATATTTGGATACAAAATTATGTTACTATGTCAGTATGTTAGTTGTTTACAAGTGTCAAGTTACAGCATTAACCCACATACATAAGCACCGGCAATGACCATGGCAGATGTGGTTAAAATTTTTGATAAATATTAGTTTTTGTTTTTTAAATAACCACAAAATATCGATGGTGGGCAAATTTGAAAACAAATTGAAAAAAAAAAATATTCTGATGAAATAAGAAATCTTAATTTAAGGATGTCTCTACCTTAGTTTGGTAAAATGTTTTTTTTTTAGAATATATTGTGAAATTGTGATTTCCCAAGGCGAAATGCTACGCCTTGAAAATAAATTTATATCTTAACGATTTTTTCTAAAAAATTTAAGTGTTTTTGTTACAAAACTCATTTCGAGGAAATGTTCTACGGCAATAAATTTTGAAATAACTTTCCTTGTGACTTAGACATTGGTAAAAATTTTTATGCCAATAAAGTCTGTATGTCCATCTAAACTAGAAAAGGGTTGATCTGATTTTCTTGATTTTATCACAGACCAGCTGGCCCGGTGCGCTTCGGACTCTGAGTCCATGTTAGATTGACACTGATTGATTTGTTTAGTGTATTTGTCATCTACTTTAGAAATCATGTCACAAAGCTACCACATGGCCCAGTGCGCTTCGGGCTATGAGTCCATGTTAGTAAGCTACCACATGGGTCACAACAGTTCAAAAATCCTTTTTGTCCTGAAGGGCCTACATGTCAGTTTGATGGTTTTGTTTTTTAAAATCTTTGTACAGTGATCGGTCCCTCTTTTATTTGAGACACTTATTGTGGAAATATGCATATCCTGTTGAAGGGCGGGACATGACCCAGATCCTTGGTCTCTAATATTAATATCTAATTCGTACTCTACTGTCGAAGACCCTTCATTCACGTCCCATATTGTCCTGAATGTCCTACATGTTCTTGGTTTTTTGGGGCCGGAGGCTCCCTAGACAATTTGTCTCAATTATTTATACCAGATTCATAGTCTTCTCCCTAAGACATTTCATTATACCCTCCACCATAAGATGGGGGGTACACTAATTTCGTCATTCTGTTTGTAACTACTCGAAATATTCGTCTGAGACCCCATAAAGTATATATATTCTTGATCGTCGCGACATTTTATGTCGATCTAGCCATGTCCGTCCGTCCGTCCGTCTGTATGTCGAAAGCACGCTAACTTCCGAAGGAGTAAAGCTAGACGCTTGAAATTTTGCACAAATACTTCTTATTAGTGTAGGTCGTATTGGTATTGTAAATGGGCCATATCGGTCCATGTTTTGATATAGCTGCCATATAAACCGATCTGGGGTCTTGACTTCTTGAGCCTCTAGAGTGCGCAGTTCTTATCCGATTAGAATGAAATTTTGCACGACGTGTTTTGTTATGATATCCAATAAATGTGCCAAGTATGGTTCAAATCTGTCCATAACCTGATATAGCTGCCAAATCAACCGATCTTGGGTCTTGACTTCTTTAGTCTCTAGAGGGCGCAATTCTTAACCGATTGGAATGAAATTTTGCACGACGTGTTTTGTTATGATATCCAATAAATATGCCAAGTATGGTTCAAATCTGTCCATAACCTGATATAGCTGACATATAAAACGATCTGAGATCTTGACTTCTTGAGCCTCTAGTTTAATATTCATTTTGTGTCGATGGATATATACCCTTTGTGGGCGTTCTTGGGGATGGGAAGGCTCCAAAAATCCTTGGGCCTAATTTTAAATATGAAAGTTGGTATAAATAACTGGGATAACTTGAAGGGTCTTTGACAGTACGATCGTACGATCATATATATATATTTAGAAACGGCTGAACCGATTTTCTTGAAATTTTTACAGATGGTGCATAATGATCACGCGATGAAAATAGGATACTATATTTTTGATATCTGAAGACCCTCCCCCTTACTCTAATTTTTAGAAACCCCAGATCATGGAGATGGGTTGTGCGATTTAAGCGAAATATTCGTACCCTAAAAATAAAAATTTAGTAACGAAATTTCGGATAGGGTGCCTAGGGGGGCCGCCCCACCCTAAAACCTACCAAACATATATTTAGACCAATCACGACAATATGGGACTCAAATGAAAGGAATTTGCGAGTAGAATACGAATCTAATCTCCAAATGTGGGACCACTTGTCCGGGGGTCCACCCCTTCCCCAAATAGGACTTATTTACTGACCGCGGCAATATAGTGCTTAAATAAAAGGTATTTTAGTGTGAATTTGAATTGGATATCCAAATATGGGACCAAGTGTTTGGGGGGCCGCCTCTCCCCAAAAACATACCCCAAGGGGACAAATTTACAACCATAGCAATATGGGGCTCAAATGAAAGATATTTGGGAGTAGAGCACGAATCTGATATCGATATTCGGGAAAAGTGTCTATGGGGCCACCCCACCCCCACAACACCACCCAAATAGAAAATATTTGCAATATGAGTGTTTTTAGAGTAAAAAACGAATCCGATATATATTTTCAAGTTAAACGTATCTGAAGTTAAAGTTTTTAGGGGCAATACCCCAAACCGGACATATTTGCAGACTTTTGCAAGAACGAGTTAAAAATGAGATTAGAAAACGAATTTGATATTCAATTTTGAGATGAGAATAGAGCTGATATATATATATATATATATACTAGCTGACCCGGGCCCGCTCCGTTGCCCCTTCTTTTAATAGTCGGGTAGTCTCTAATCATTACTAGAGTAAGGTTAAAGAGTACCCACTATAAACCTCGGTTGTTAGCCTTTTCACCTATACCTATTATACGGATCGTGAGAGAACGAGACTATTACTGAATGGAACCAAGAAGAAGGTCATCTTTTGGTATCATAACGGGACACAGAGGATTACGAGTTCAATTGTGCAATATCGGTGCCGCTAGTGTTACCATGTGTAGGGAAGATGATGAAAAGTTGGAGCATTTCCTTTATCATTGCCCGGATTTCGCGGCACAAGACACCGGTACTTAGATAGGGACAAAATACCAGACAGGGATCAACTTAGGAGAGTGATATTGAAAACAATTAAGGATTTTGTAAGTACCACATAATTCCTAACTTAACATTTTCTCTTTAGAGGTTACTTTATAGTTTTTAGAGCGCACAACAAGCCGATTACTGGCTTAAGTGTATATCCATAGCATGGGGCGGTTTAATATTTGCACCCTCTTTTCAATTGCCCTTCAATTGCGCACTTGAAATTCTTTCCAAATATGGTCCAGATTGGAACAATGCGGTGTCCTAAAAACGATGAGCTCTATGACGACGAACTATGGAATAGGAAAAAAGCTAGTGAAAATAAGTTTGTAATATTTTATCGCATAAAGATTGATATCCTCTTCGACTGGTTCACTTCGTTTTGTAATGTGCGTTGATTTATTTTTATACCCTCCACCATAAGATGGGGGGTATACTAATTTCGTCATTCTGTTTGTAACTACTCGAAATATTCGTCTGAGACCCCATAAAGTATATATATTCTTGATCGTCGTGACATTTTATGTCGATCTAGCCATGTCCGTCCGTCCGTCTGTCTGTCGAAAGCACGCTAACTTCCGAAGGAGTAAAGCTAGCCGCTTGAAATTTTGCACAAATACTTCTTATTAGTGTAGGTCAGTTGGTATTGTAAATGGGCCATATCGGTCCATGTTTTGATATAGCTGCCATATAAACCGATCTTGGGTCTTGACTTCTTGAGCCTCTAGAGTGCGCAATTCTTATCCGATTGGAATGAAATTTTGCACGACGTGTTTTGCTATGATATCCAACTACTGTGCCAAGTATAGTTCAAATCGGTCCATAACCTGATATAGCTGCCATATAAATCGATCTTGGGTCTTGACTTCTTGAGCCTCTAGAGTGTGCAATTCTTATCCGATTGGAATGGAATTTCGCACGACGTGTTTTGTTATGATACTCAACAACTGTGCCAAGTATGGTTTAAATCGGTTCATAACCGGATATAGCTGCCATATAAACCGATCTTGGGTCTTGACTTCTTGAGCCTCTAGCGTGCGCAATTCTTATCCGATCAGAATGAAATTTTGCACTACGTGTTTTGTTATGATATCCAACAACTGTGCCAAGTATGGTTCAAATCGGTCCATAACCTGATATAGCTGCCATATAAACCGATCTTGGGTCTTGACTTCTTGAGCCTCTAGAGGGCGCAATTCTTATCCGATTGAAATGAAATTTTGCACGACGTGTTTTGTTATTATATCCAACAACTGTGCCAAGTATGGTTAAAATCGGTCCATAACCTGATATAGCTCCCATATAAATCGATCTTAGGTCTTGACTTCTCGAGTCACTAGAGTGGGCAATTCTTATCCGATTGGAATGGAATTTCGCACGACGTGTTTTGTTGTGATACTCAACAGTATGGCTTAAATCGGTTCATAACCGGATATAGCTGCCATATAAACCGATCTTGGGTCTTGACTTCTTGAGCCTCTAGAGGGCACAATTCTTATCCGATTTGAATGAATTTTTGCACGAAGTATTTCGTCATGATATCCAACAACTGTGCCAAGTATGGTTGAAATCGGTTCATAACCTGATATAGCTGTCATATAAACAGATCTGGGGATTTGACTTCTTGAGCTTCTAGAGGGCGCAATTCCTATCCGATTTGGCTGAAATTTTGCATGACGTATTTTATTTTTACTTTCAACAACTGTGTCAAATAAGGTTCAAATCGGTTCATAACCTGATATAGCTGCCATATAAACCGATCTGGGATCTTGACTTCTTGATCCCTAGAGGTCGCAATTATTATCCGATATGCCTGAAACTTTGTACGACGGATCCTCTCATGACCATCAACAAACGTGTTGATTATGTTCTGAATCGGTCTGTAGCCCGATACAGATCCCATATAAATCGTTCTGTCTATTTTACTTCGTGAGCCCCAATGGGCGCAATTCTTATACGAATTGGCTGAAATTTTACACAGGTCTCCAACATATAATTTAATTGTGGTCCGAACCGGACCATATCTTGATATCGTTTTAATAGCAGAGCAACTCTTTTCTTATATCCTTTTCTGCCTAAGAAGAGATGCCGGGAAAAGAACTCGACAAATGCGATCCATGGTGGAGGGTATATAAGATTCGGCCCGGCCGAACTTAGCACGCTTTTACTTGTTTATTCTACCGTCTTTCTTCGTTTTTAAGCCGACCACCATAGGATAGGCGTATCCGAATTTGGTTATTCCGGTTTTAGCAACTCAAAATATTGATTTGTATATATATATTCTTGATCGTATCGACATTTTAAGGCCAACTAGCCATGTCCATACCCCTCTCCGTTGGCCTGCGAAAATATCGGCTCAAATTCGGATATAGCTACCATATGTATTGTTCCTTCGAATTAACTTCATGAGCCCCTAGAAGCTGCCATTATTATCCCAATTGGCTCAAATTTTGCATGCAGTCTTCTGTTATGACTTCCAACAATCGTGACAGCTATGTTTAACCTGATATAGCTTCCATATAAACCGATCTCCCAAATTGACATCTTGAGTCCCTAGAAGCGGAAAAGTTTTATGCGATTGGGCTGAAAGTGTGCATATAGTGTTATGTTATGACTACCAACATCCCTGGCGAACTTTGCCCAAATCAGTCTATAATCTCATAAAGCTCCCATACACACCCATCTTACGAATAACTTTCAACTGCTCTTAGAAGCTTAAATTTTTGGCTTTAGGATCAATGGGATACATAAAGTAAAATTATGTCCTTCAGATAAGCTCCGTAGGTGTAAATTTTTGGCTGAATTCATGGTGGTGGGTTCTCTAGATTGGAAATCACCGCCTATGACGCTGAACGCCTGGGTTCGAATCCTGGCGAGACCATCAGAGAAACTTTGTAGCGGTGGTTTTTTCCCTTTTAGTGCTGGCAACATTTGTGAGGTACTATGCCATGTAAAAACTTCTCTCCAAAGAGGTGTCGCACTGTCGCACGGAGGCCCCTTATCATTGAGCTTAAACTTAAATCCGACTGCACTCATTGATATATGAGAAGTTTGCCCATGTTCCTTAGTGGAATGTTCATGGGCAAAATTGCATAAAGACGTATCTCCCGATTTATGGTCTCAAGCCCATAGAAGGCATATGTTTCTTCCGAATTCGAGGTAATTTGATTAACGGTGATTGATGTAAAACATTTGGCCAAAATGAATGAATGTCTCGAATCAGGAGGAAGTAGGAGATTCCTATTTGCATATAACCGTCGTATAAACTACACACTGATTACGTCCTCACAAGGTAACTGGAATAACCATGGCCTAGCTCTTTTCCACACACAATAAACACAAGTATTTTTTTTTTTTCAAAAATTATTATTATTAACAATATAACAACTAAAGCTCAACAAAAAAACAACAAGTCAACTAGGACTCAATAACAAATTTTTAGCTACTCATTTTTAGTGACGCAGACGGTAACGGAACAACGAAGAGGGCAAGTAAGAGTTCTGTGGAGCCTGGGGAGCTGGACCAGCACGGGCGGGAGCTTGAGAAGCAAAGTTAAGAACGGGAGCAACACCACCATTGACAGATTGGGATTTGCCTCCCAATGAATCGTATTGGCCTTGGATGGCACGTTGGGCGTTGGCAGCATCTTCAGGGGTGCGGTATTTGACAAAGTGCACTTCGGGTTTGGTGCTGCTGGCACTGTTGATGGCATTGAGTTTGTTGGCCAAATCTCCGATATCGGTTTGTTTGTTGAGCACATAGATGGCAGTCTGTTGGCTGGAAGCGGATTTGGCCAAGGCAAGGGCAGCATCTTCGAGACCCTTGTTTTCGGGACCCTTGATGAAGACAACACGTAGACCTTGTTTCACACTGCTGGCAGCTTTTTCGGCGGCATGGGGATCGGCGAATTCACTTTCGTCAGCGGAGAAAGTGAAGAATTCCTTTTCAAATTCGGCAGCGGGGGCAGGAGCGTCAAAGGCAGCACCAGAGTTGCCACCTCCTAGACTGCTGGGACCAGCTGAACCAGCAAAACCACCTCCTAGACTGCTGGGACCAGCTGAACCAGCAAATCCGCCTCCAAGACTGGAGGGACCGGCAGCGGCACCAAATCCACCACCTAAGCTGCTGGGTCCAGCAGCAAAACCAGCACCAGATTCAGTTCCCGAACCTGGGGCAAAGGATAATCCACTGTCGGAATGACCAACGGGCTGATAGTTGTAGCCCAATTTATCGGCACAGGCAAAGGCCACCAAAGACAAAACCTGCACCATAATAATAACAAATAAAAAGTTAAGGCTCGTTGGCTTGTCTTAGATATCCAGCATGTTGAGGAGACTTACAATAAAAGCACGCATGTTTCTTTCTATTGAGATTCTCAAGATTCTTGCTTCTTCAATTCCAAACAAATTCTGTTGATGTCAATCTGAAAAACATGGTCTTTTATTTATACAAAAATAAAAAAAAATATTTTTCCAGATGCCCACCACGTATGATCATTCAGTCGAATTATTTATTAAAAATATGAGATTTTATTCGCTATGGCTAAAATAATCAAAAAACGCCGTACCGGCCAATATGGAAAACCACCTACAAATCTTTGAATGGCCTATAATCACCTTTGCTGGCATTCTTTCGGGCCCAGGTGGTTAAGCTGGTAATGGTGGCCGTCTTGTAGCCCTTGTTGGCATTACACCCTACCCTACCCTACGACTGGCTCCATGTCTGTTTTTGTATTTGTGGGGCTTTGATGTTAGGGGACGATACGCTTCAACTGGGCATTTTTGCATATTAATTTTTGATAAGCCCAGTATTTAGTTGTAAAGTTGTCATAATTGTTTTTGAGGAATGTGTATTTTATGATCACGTTTTTGTCCCGCATCTCAGTTTCGTTAAATTGTGGGTTTCTAGCTCAAATCGTAGAAAAAAAATCCAATTAAATTTTTTTTTTTTTTTTTTTGCTAGCGATTTTGGTTCTTAGCCAACTCTGCACAAGATGTAGCAACATCTGTTTTTTTATTTTATTTTTATTTCTATTTCATTTTTTTTTTCTTCTGTTATTCGATGTATGTGGGTTAGTAAGAGTTTGTTGAACTTTTCACAAAAATTATGTGATCAAGAATTCTACATTTGAATTTTGTTGATTGGCGCCGTCTGTGAATATTATGCAAGACCAGCATTTGGCGAGATGATTGCCGGCTTCTGCTGCTTCATTGGGACCAGGTTAGGAGACAAGATTGTTTTTCACTTTCGTTATCGTTAGCGCCGTTTACTGGTTTGGCACATTCACCGCCGTTGCCGTTGTCGTTGTCGCCACCGCAGCCTCCGACGCTGCGGTCAAGTTGAATAGTCATTAATTAGCTCTTTTTGTTTTGGAACGATCAAAGCTCAAAGGCTTTTAACAACGAGTGTTCCGCATATGTCAACACACACTAAAGCCGGCAAGGGAACCTCGGAAACCGAAAAGAGTAGAAAAAAACCGCTGATAAGCAAAATATTGAACGCGCTACTTTGTATTTGGAAATTTCCCTACCACCGTCTTACTTGGATACCAGAGCCGCAAAAAAAAAACCCCAAACCACATAAATTAAGCCGCAGCTTAAGTGCTGCACCATCATGATGATCTTGAATGAGAAATTATTGAGAGCCAAGTATTGAAAAATTCAAAAAAAAAAAAAAAACAGAAACAATTTTGAGTGATTATTAAATTATTTTACTAATGACTTTTTGTTGTAGATTTTTTCTTCGGTTTGTTTGTTTTATTTAGTTTTTTTTTTTTTTGGTTTTAATTTTTTAAAACCTTAAAAATAGAATGTGTCAATGATGGTGTTGTGAAATCATATCATTTAACGAATTTCAGCAAATCATCAGTTTTTTTTTTAATGAATGGATATGGATTTTGAAATATGATGTGATACCATAATGAGTTACCATTCGAACACCTTCCACTTCATTCAAGCAGTGTCCTCTAAACATTAAGAATTCACTTAGTATTGAAATAGAACTTTGGAAATCGAAGGAAAGAACTTGGTTGTCATCATTAAAGTTTTTAAGTTATGTGATAGCTCAAGATGCTTATTAGCGATTATAAATAAAAAAAGCATGAAAAGCGATAATAAATTCAAATTGACATCCTTATAATAAAAGTTCCACCACTAGGATATACATCTTAGCCGCATTTTGACAAGATTTGTAACCCCAAGAAATATATGCGGGGGATTGGTAAACAGCTACATCAAAATATAATCCTATCTAGGCCCTACCAGGAAAGGATGTCAAGGGTGCTAAAACCAGATAATTTAACAAATTTTGCCTAAATAGGTTGAAGACGCATCTTGGTGGCCATAAAACATTAAAATTAACCGGGAGCGAATCCGAGTAATAAATGCGCCTTTTATGGGCTCAAGACACTAAATCGCAAGATGAAGCGATATGACAGTTTAATCCAAATATTCAATTCAGATTTTGAGGAGATTGTTCATGGGCTTCAGACCCGTAGTCAGAAGATCGAGTTATAGTAGATAAAGCTGCCACAGCTATATCTGAATATGGTCCGATTTGGACCAAATAAGGCACGGATATTGAGGGGGCTGGTATACAGGTTAGGTTAGGTTAGGTCGAAAAGAGGGTGTAGATATTAATCCGCCCCATGCCACTATGGACATATACCTAAGCCAGAAATCGGTTTTTTGTGCGCTTTAAAAACTATAAAGTAACCTCTAAAAAGAAAATTTTAAGTTAGGACTTCCGTGCTACTTACAAAACCCTTAATTGTTTTCCATACTATTCCCCTAAGTTGATTCATGTCTGATATTGTATCTGTATCTGTTGTACGCGAAAGCCGTGCAATGACAAAGGAAATGCTCCATCGTCTCATCATCTTCCCCGCAAGCCCAACACATGCTATCACTTGCGGCACTGATTTTACATAAGTGAGCTCGTAGTCCTGTGTGTCCCGTTATGATACCAATAGCTATACTGACCTCCTTCTTAATTCCTTTCCTTTAATAGCCTCGTCTTCTCACGATCTGGATTTTCGCACATCTGGATTTTCGCCGTCCTACCGACCTTTTCGCTGTTCCACAATGTTGCATGCGCATTCGTCGCCCACTCCCTTAACTCAGACTGCGTTGACCCGAAAGGCTTCGGGTTAACCAAGTTTATTGACGGCAATTCTCTGGCCTTCACCGCCAAATCGTCTGCCCTGTCATTCCCCTTACTCCGTTATGGCCCGGCACTCAAACAATGAGGATTTCCCATACTCAGAGAAGGCGTTAATCTCCTTCTTACACAGCACTGTTCGTGACCTTACCGTATCGGTTGTTATTGCCCTTATGGCAATTTTACTGTCGGTAAAGATGTTCACAATTGACGTCCTCGCGTTAGCAACACACCACTTCACGCATTCCGTGATCGCCCAGATCTCCGCCTGCAGGACCGTATTATGGTCAGGCAGTCTAAAACAGATCTCAGTCTCTGGGTTCTCAATGTAAACCCCCAGGCCCACTCTGTCCTCTAGCATACTAGGGTTCCGTCAATCCAAGACTGTGCCGATGGCAGCAGTGCCTCGCACTCGACTTCAAGGTTCATCTCAAGTATCCGATCGGAAACCTCTTCCCTTCCTTCCAGGTTTTCTATCATCGCCTCGATTATACGGCGATGGTATAAGCTGCCCCTATCCTCAATCCATTTTCCCATCGCCTTAAGTCTCATAGCCTCAGTGGCTGCCTCACACTTAATCTGTATGTCAATGGGTCGGATATCTAGTATAGTCCCCAGTGCCGTAGTGGGCGTGGACCTCATCGCTCCGCCAATGCCAAGACAACATGTTCTCTGAACCCATTGTATAGTCCTTATGTTGCACTTTTTCTCCATAGCAGTCCACCAAACTACTGAGGCTTAAGTAAGTATTGGTCTAATCACGCTCCTGTAGAGCCAGCGGACTATCCTCGGATTCAGGACTCATTTCGAGCCTACGGCTGTCTACATAGTGCCCAACATCTGTGAGTTTTATCAGTACGCTCCTGAATGTGACACTTCCAATTCAGTTTCCTGTCCAAGATCACACCTAAGTATTTGACCTTGTCAGATATCGAAATCGTCTTATTGAGGAAACGTGGTGCGTTAAATGGGCCTACCTTCGTCTTTCTCGTGAACAGGCATATTTCAGTCTTCTCTGGGTTAACATTGAGACCTCTGGGTCTAGCCCAGTCATATGCCAGATGCAAGACCCTATCGGCTCTTCTGCATAGCTCGTTTGGTTCCTTACTCCTTAGAAGTATTATGACATCGGTGCAAATCCCTCCTTAGTCAGCATCCGTAATAGGTAATTTATGGTGGTCACCCGTAGGAGTGGCGATAAAATGCCCCCATTTGGCGATAAAATGCCCCCCTGTGGGGTGCCCTGTGCCACTTTCTCCCTTATATTTATGCCATGGTACACACAATTTAACCACCTGTTCCTTAGCATATGGTTTATCCAGTCTCTAAGGACCGGATTGGATCAGTGTGTCGCTCCGCACATTGTTAATAACCCTCTCGATGTCATACCATCATACCATGGCATACCGCCAGTGAGTACGTTTTGGCATCGAAGGATTCTTCTATTTGATGCATAACCTCGTGCAGGGCAGTCTCCACCGAACTTCCCTTGACATAGGCATGTTGTTTGTATTTATGCAGTTCGCTGGATGTCATACTCTTAATCATGGTGTCCACAATACATTCCATGGTTTTGAGTAGAAAGGACGTAAGGCTTATGGGTCTGTAGGCCTTTGGTGTCGCATAACTTGCCATGCCGTGCTTGGCTCCTTGCCTCCTGCCAGGCTTTCGAAGTATATGAAAGTCCTAGGTACGCTGTGAAAGTTTTGGCCAGACGAGGCGCCAGATAGTCTACCTCTTTCTGCAGTAATGCCATCAGGTCGGGGTGACTAAAATGGTTTGAAGCTCCTCAAGGATTCCTTCACCATAAGTTCCGTAATTATAAATCTTCGGTCAACGTCATTATTCCAAGATTCCGGTGTCGCCGTGAGTCCCTTCGTATCCGGTGGAAAATGGGTTTTCATTAAAATCCTCAACATGTACTCCATTGTCTCTGCTCTCACTCCCATGTCGTCTACTAAAGTTTCAGTTTGGACATGGGTTTTTGGGAGAAACTTTTTTATCTTGGCGGCGTGATTAACACTATTGACCTGTTCGCAGAAAAGCTTCCAGGAGGCAAGTTTTTCCGCTCTGGTAATCTTATTGTATTCTTTGAGCCGTGTTTAATGCGCATCCCAATAAACTTCCGCTTTTTTACGACGTGCTCTGTTAAAAAGTCTGCGGACCTACGGCTAGTATAAAAATTGCGACTTTTATGGCCTTAAGACCCTAAATCAGTATATATGGTAGCTATATCTTAATAAAATCCGATCGGGGCAATATACGGTTCAGTCATTTGTGCTCCGAATTTCAGTGAAAATAAATACACCTTTTAAGACCCTAAATGGGTATGACAGCAATATCTAAATTTATTCCGATATGGACCGTCGCGGCGCAGAGGTTAGTATCTCTGCCTATGACGCTTTACAAAGTTAATTTCCATTGTTAAATTTCTCAATTCTTCGTGGTATATTTGGTTTTTGCTGGTACTGTTCTTCCCCATATATTTTTATACCCACCACCATAAGATGGGTGTATACTAATCTTGTCATTCCGTTTGTAACACCTCGAAGTATTCGTCTAAGACCCGATAAAGTATGTATATTCTTGATCGTCTCGTCGTTCTGAATAGATCTAGCCATGTCCGTCCGTTCGTCTGTCGAAATCACGATACGGTCGAACGCGTAAGGCAAGTCGTTTGTACAGATACTTAATATCGATGTAGGTCGTTGGGGATTGCAAAAGGGGCCTTATCCGTTCTGATTTAGATATGTCCCCCATATAAACCGACGTCAATCATGAAGGAGTTGGAGTTTCTAGGCACCAACTCTACCGTAAGAAATTTTATTAATAACTTTGCTTACTAAAAAATGCATTACGGCAGGCTTGGAGTCTGTGGATCCAAAAAGATGGGTCAGCAGAGGAACACATCCAGGAGGTGTACTGTCTCCTCTACTTTGGAATATAGCCATTAGTAATATATTATTGTCTATGGAAGAAAAAGCCGTAAAATTGGCCGCATATGATGACGTGGCAATTGCGGTTAGGGGAAAGTTTCCCAGCACTCTAAGAGATATAACTACAGAAGTAGTTCTTTCCAGCAGGAGATTCAAGTTGCCTACAGTGGAACCTGTCTCCTTGGGTGGAGAGAATGTTTCATTTACAGAAAGCGCAAAATACCTGTGTGTGTTTTGCTGGACAATAAACTGAACTTCTAATCCAACATTTTGGAAAGGGCAAGAAAGGCCACTCTTGCCCTATACACCTGTAAGAGAGCCATTGGCAAAAGTTGGGGATTTAGAGCCATGCATTGGGTAGATACATCTGTTGTCAGACCTATTATGCTATATGGTGCTAAGTATCTGGTGGATAATTAATCGGATCCAAAGGCTTCTTTGTGCATCACAGCCTCACTGAGAACGACACCATCTAATGCACTGAATTTAATGGTACATCTTCTGAACATTGTGGCTACCCAAATTGCAGCGACCACTGCCGTGATGTTAAGGGAGCTTTCTCATTGGTCATGTGGCGGCCACGGACACTGTGTTATAATTGATATCCGATATTCCAGGCAGTGTGGATTACACTCTACCTGAGCAGCTTTTTGATAAAAATTACTGTACCACCTGATAGATCCGATTGGAACTACGGTAACAGAAGTTACATAAACTTCTATACGGATGGTTCCAAACTAAACGACCAGGTGGGCTTTGAGGTGTACTCTAAAGATCTAGAACTGGTCATATCGAAGAGGTTACCCGACCACTGAAGTGTGTATCAAGCAGAGATCCTTGCAATTATATAATGTAATTACGACGATTGGCATAAATATCTTCTCAGACAGCCAGGCAGCCATTAAATCCCTGGAGAACGTATTACTGAACACAAAAACCGCCCTCGACTCTTGCGGATCTCTCAACGAGATAGCTGAACAGTTCAAAATTCACTTGTTCTGGGTGCCGGGCCACAGATATATCCCAGGGAATTGTAAAGCGAATGAGCTTGCGAGACTAGGATCTACCCTACGCATTCCAGGGATACTGGAATCTGTGAGTATGCCTCTAGCGACATATAAGCTAAGTTTTCAAGACCAGCCCCGAAGCACAACGAATGAAAAATGGTCACAAAGAGGGGGCTATGAGCATTCCAAAACTATGTGCCTAATATAGACTTGAAGAGGTCTACTGCTTTGTAAGTGTCACATGGTGTGAGGTGGTGTGGTCCTAACGCGACAACTTCGAGTGTAAACATCTTTACGGACATTAAACTGGACATCATGGATGTACCACACTTCCTCTATCTGGTGGTACACTTCCTCTATCTGGTGGTACGATTTCGGTATCTGACAAGGGTAAATACTTATGAGTGATCTTGGATAGTAAACTGAATTGGAAGTGTCACATGATATGAGGTGGTGTGATCCTAACGCGAGAGCTTTGAGTGTAAACATCTTTATGGACAGTAAACTGTCCATCAGGGCAATAACAACCAGGTCGATAAGGTCACGAACAGTTTTGGAATGTAAGAAGGAGCTCAACACCTTCTCTGAAGATAAAACGATCCGCATCGTTTGGGTTCCGGGCCATAGCGGGGGAAGTGGGAATGAAAGTGCGGACGATTTGCCAATGAATGCGCTCAATAAACTTGGTTAACCCGAAGGCCTTGGGTTTGACGCATCCCCATTGAGGGCGTGGGCTACGAACGCGGAACAGCGATATGGTTAGTAGGATGATGTAAATGATATCTGCTCACGATCCGGATAGTGATAAGACGATTCTATACCTGAAAGGAAAAAAGGAAGTGATTATGGCTTTCGGTATCATTACGGGACACATAGAACTATAAGCTCACTTATGCAAATAGGTGCTGCAAGTAATAGAATGTGTAGGGCATGTGGGGAAGATGATGAGACTTTGGAACATTACCCGGTTTTAGCGTCTAGCAGCCATCAGCACTTTGGTGGAGACACGTTAACCAACTTAGGGGCGTGGTATGGAAAATAATTAGAGATTTTGTAAGTAGCACAGAATTCCTAACTAAGATTTTTAGTATTTAGAGCACGTAACAAGCGGATTACTGGCTAAGGTCTATGTCCATAGTGGCATGAGATGATTTAACATCCGCACACTCTTTTTAACCTTACCTAACTGAAATATCTGTTTTGTGATTTGGGCTTACAATGGAGCGAATAAATAAAAATTCGTATAAATCGTACCACCCGTCTCTGACATATCTCGGATGTATTGCAAAATAATTGGACTCTTCGTCTTCGGTTAAGATTGGCTTTGCTTGAGAACTTTATCCACCTTGGGGTTTTGGCTCTTTTGACCTAATGTCATATCCCAACTTGAAATTTCCAACTACTACGATATTGACCTTAAAATTGTACCACAGTGATATACTCCTAGATTTGACTAAATTGCAAGAACCTTTTTAAGTGCGTAGCTATACCTGTTTCCTTGGTGGGTAAAAAATAGTTTCAATAGACCCCGATACAAGAAATCACCCAGATACATTTTTGGGTAAGTAAGCTATGGATCTTGGATCCACAGAGATATTGTTAGCCTTAGTTCTCTTGGAAATGCAATGCGATTGTGTGATTGCCAAGATAAACAAGTAAAAAGGCGTTAAGTTCGGCCAGGCCCAACTTTGAACGCCCACCACCTCAGGTATATATGTAAATCACCTTTCGTCATAATCCGATGAAATATGCATAATCCGATGAAATATGCATCCCATAGCAGGGACATCGAAATATGGGGCGATTTGGACCAAATTCGAATAAAATATTGAGTGGTAATGTGATTGTTCAATTTTGTTGAACACAATATTGGTATTTTTTTAGCCTTATCCAAATATAGACCGATCTGAACCATATACGAAGCGGTTGTGGAATAGCCTAACATAAGTCACTGTGACAAATTTCAGCGAAATCGGATTATAAATTTGCGTTCAATGGGCTAAGACTTTAAATCGAGAGATCCCTCTCTACGGCAGCTATATCCAAATCTGAACTGACCTAAGTTAAATTAAAGAGAGATGTCGAAGGACCTAACACAACTCATTGTGCCAAATTTCGGCGACAACGGACATTAAATGCACCTTTTATGGGCCCAAAACCTTAAATCGAGAGATCGGTCGGTTTATATGGCAGCTATCTGCAAATTTCGACCAATCTGGGCTAAATTGCAGAAAGTTGTCGAAGAGCCTAACGAAACTCACGGTCCCAAATTTCGGCGAAATCGGACAATAAATGAGCTTTTTATGGGCCCAAGACCTTAAATCGAGAGATCGGTCTATATGGCAGCTGTATTCAAATCTGGTCTGATATGGGCCATATTGCAGAAGGATGTCGAGGGGCTTAACAAAACTCACAGTCCCAAATTTCGGCGATATCGGACAAGAAATGCGCCTTTTATGGGTTGAAACCCTTAAATCGAGAGATCGGTCTATATGGCAGCTATATGCAAATCTGAACCGATCTGAGCCAAATTGAAGAAGGATATTGAAGGGCCTAACACATTTCATTGTCCCAAATTTAGGCGAAATCGGACAATAAATGCGCCTTTTATGGGCTCAAAACCTGAAATCGAGAAATCGGTCTATATGGCAGCTATATCCAAATCTGAACCTATCTGAGCCAAATTCAAGAAACATGCCGAGTGGCCTAACAGAATTCACTGTCCCAAATTTCAGCAAAATCGGATAATAAATGTGGCTTTTATTGGCCTAAGACCCTAAATCGGCTTATCGGTCTTTATGGGGGCTATATCAAAATATAGTCCGACAAAAAAAAAAAAAGACATAAAAAAAGGAATCTGTGCAAAGTTTCAGTTTAATATCTCAATTTTTGAAGACTTTAGCGTGATTTCAATAGACAAACCGACGGGCATGGCTAGATCGTCTTAGATTTTCACGATGATCAAGAATATATATACTTTATAAGATCGGAAATGGACATTTCGATTTGTTGCAAACGGAATGACAGAATGAATATACCCTCATCCTTCGGTGGTGGGTATAAATATGTGGTGATTGGTTTAGCCTGGCCAGCTACTATTTCTCCAGCCTAAGTAAGGGATGGCTTATCGTTATTGGATTTGCAAGCATGCACTAGTGGCCTAGAAAAACGGTAGCCTTGAGATATCGGTATTCTGCTCAATATCTAAACTAAGAGGCTTTATCAGAAACCTCCACAGATCAGTCGAACGTCGCACAGTGGGTCAATCTGGGGAAAAAATTGGAAGCAAGTCCACAATGTTTTACCTGTTCCTTTGAGCGGTAAAAAATGTTCTACTTATCTGTAGAAGAGGACATAAGCTTTCAGGAACAATACCATCATAAAAGCCTATGTCCTTGTCTACAAAAATGCGCTCAGATCAACAGATAAAAAGTTGTTGATTTTTGAATCGATCTCTCTATTTTACTTCTTGAGCCCCCAAAAGGGCGCAATTCTTATTCGAATTGGCTGACATTTTACACAGGTCTCCAACATATAATTTAATTGTGGTCCGAACCGGACCATATCTTGGTATCGCTCTAATAGCAGAGCAAATCTTTTCTTTTATCCTTTTTTTGCCTAAGAAGAGATGCCGGGAAAAGAACTCGACAAATGCGATCCACGGTGGAGGGTATATAAGATTCAGCACGTCCGAACATAGCACGCTTTTACTTGTTACTTCTAGCACTTCTTCAATAAATAGCTTAGCCAATAAACAGGCTAGTGATTGTCCTTTTCTTTTCCATCTATTGTCTTTGGTATAAAATGGAATGAGCAGGGAGCAGGGTAAAAGTTTGGGGCTTTTATAAAGACATTAGCTTTATTTTATTAAGTCAAAGCCCTTGTTTGACCAACAAATTAAATTGGACCCCATCCAAGTCTTATACAATATCAGTTCCCCCATTTAACATGATTATGGTTTGGATCAACAGCAATAATGCCTTAAGTTTTAGCCTTCTACGTAAGATTGCTTCTACAAAGCCAAAATTCCATCGGGATTCCACTAAGTGGTTTTCACATACCAATATGACATTAAGAGGCGGTTTCTTGGTAGATCTATTAAAAACATTAATATGTTGTTTAGTTAATTCCACATCATTTTATTCTTGTAACTTATGTGACATAGTAACAGCCATTATGCGAATGAAAAGTAGTCGCTTGTGTGAGCACAGAATTATGAATCAACAAAACGCATCAACCAATGATGAGGGCATATCTACGTGCATATGAACTTAATAAGGCATAACGCTATTAAAATTTTAATCCCCTCGTAAGCGTCGGAAATTTTTACTTTAATTTGATAAAATAAAAAATAATCCTCTTTAATATATAAAAGAGTTGAGTAGCTCGGAAGAGATCATACAGCAGCAAACATTCTTCCAATCGAAAACTAAAATTTGGAAAACAAATCAAAGTTTTAAAATGCGTGCCTTTATTTTTCTGTATTTTGTGGCTGTTGCATGTGCCGACCAATTGGGCTATAACTACCAACCAGTGGGTCATTCGAATTCTGGATTATCGTTTGCTCCTGGTGCTGGTGGTTCTCTACAAGGATCTCTTGGCGGTGCCAGCAGTTTGGGTGCCTCTGGTCAAGCTCCCTCTTTCGGCAATGGTTTTGGTTCGCTCGACACTAGCTCTGGCCTCAAAGATTCTGGCTCAAATTTAGATGATGTTGATGGTGATTTCCAAAAGGAATTCTTCACCTTCTCTGCCAACGATGAAGATTTCAATGAACCCAATGCCGATGAACAAATTGCCAGTAATCTAAAGCAAAGTCTACGAGTTGTATTCATCAAGGGCCCCGAGAGCAACGGTTTGGAAGATGCTGCCTTGGCTTTGGCCAAACAAGCCTCTAACCAAGAGACTGCCATCTATGTGCTCAACAAACAAGTGGATCTCGCCGAATTGGCCAACAAATTGAATGCTGTCAGCAGTAATGGCAACAATAAGCCCGAAGTTCATTTTGTCAAATACCGCACTGCTGAGGATGCCGATAATGCCCAAAAAGCCATTCAAGGTCAATATGACACCTTGGCAGGTAAATCCCAAAGCGTCGATGGCGGTGTAGCACCTGTTATCAACTTTGCCTCTCAAGCTTCTGTGCCAACTGCCGCTTCCACTACTGCTCCTCCTTCTAGCTATTTGCCTGCTTCCATTTTCCGTCGATACCGTTCGTAAGTTTAAGTGAGAGAAAAATAGTATTTCACAAATTTGTTATTAGTTATTTAGTGCAATAAATTGTTTTTACTTAAAAAAAGTTTCTTTCATTTGATAGGAGTAGAAATGTAAAATTATCTGAACTGTTGTCTAACGCCTGAAAACTCGTGAAGTGGATTAGACATTTTGGTCCTTTGGTCTGGAAAGAGGAAAATGCTATAAAATTTGTTGATATCGGAAGTGGGGCGGACACTTCCCCTACTAAAAAAACACCACCTAATAATTAAAGTGTACCTACTGGGACAATATGAGACTCAAATCAAAGGCATTCGGGAGAAGAATACGAATTTAGTATTAACCAGTAAGTAAAGGCAAAAGTAGGGCACCGACCATATAATACCCTAAACCTACCTACTACGGCCATATAAGTGCAAATTAGGCGATACATATATATGGGAGCCTCTTAATCTGAATCGATTTTGATGGAATTTTACAGATATGTTAAAACCGGTACCAAAACAATCCCTGCCAAATTTTGTGCAGATTGGTTGATATTAGTTGTTTCTACGGCCATTTAAGTGCAAATCGGGCGATACATATATATGGGAGCTATATCTAAATCTGAACCGATTTTGATGAAATTTTGCAAATATGTTGAATTTAGTAATAAAACAGTCCTTGCCATGTTTTGTGCAGATCGGTCAAAAATTTTAGCTACCACGGCCATTTAAGTGCAAATCGGGCGATACATATATATGGGAGCTATATCTAAATCTGAACCGATTTCAATGAAATTTTGCAAATATGTTCAGATCAGTAACAAAGCAGCCCGTGCCAAGTTTTGTGCGGTTGAAAATTGTAGCTACTACGGCCATTTAGGTGCAAGTCGGGCGATACATATATACGGGAGCTATATCTAAATCTGAACCGATTTTTATCAAAATCAATAACGTTCGTCCTTGGACCAAAAAAGTGATATGTGCAAAATGTCGTGATAATTGGACAACAAATACGACCTGCACTTTGATTACAATAATACATGGACTCACAGAAGGACAGACGATCGGTATACTTATCAATGGGTCTAGCTCTTCTCCTTCTTAGCGTTGCAAACAAATGCACAAATCTATAATATCCTGTACCACAGTGGTGGTGTAGGTTATAAAAATTGGGTACGGGTACCTAGGCATATTGGACGATAATGAGAATATGGGGCTCAAATGAAAGTTACTCAGGAGTAGACTACGTATATAGTCTAGAAGTAGCAATAGGCTACATAATTTGTTTGTATGTAAAGGGGTGGACTCTTATTTGGACCCTTATAACAAAAGGTCCACCCAAAAATTAAACTGAATCTATTGGGACAGTATGGAACTTAAATGGAAGGTGTTCGGAAGTAGAATACGAATTTGAAATCAACAAGTAAAAGCGTGCTAAGTTTGGCCGTGCCGAACTTATATGCCCTCCATCATGGATCGCATTTGTCGAGCTCTTGCCACGGTATCTCTTTTTAGGCAAACAAAGAATTAAAGAAAAGAATTTCTATGTTATTGGAACAATATCAAGTTATGGTTCATTCCGGACCATAATTGAACTGAATATTGGAGACCACAGTAGAAGTCATTGTGTAAAATTTCAGCCAAATCTAGTAAGAATTACGCACTGAAGAAGTAAAATAGGGAGATCGGTTTATAGAGGAGCTATATTAGGCTATAAACCGATTCATGCCATATTCGACACGTATGTTAAAGGTCATGAGAGAAGCGGTTGCACAAAATTTCAGACAAATCCGATAATACTTGCGCCCTCTAGAGGCTCAAGAAGTCAGATCCCATATCGGTTTATATGGCAGCTCTATCAGGTTATGGACCGATTTTAACTATTCTTCGTACAGTTGTTGAAAGTTATAACAAAACACCTTATGCAAATCAGCTAAATCGAAAAATCGAAGAAGTCAAGACCCCAGATCGGTTTATATGGCAGCTCTATCAAGTTATGGACCGATTTGAACCATTCTTAATACAGTTGTTGGAAGTCATAACAAAATACGTCATGCAATATTTCAGCCAAATCGGATAGGAATTGCTCCCAGTAAAGGCTCAAGAAGTCAAGACCCCAGATCGGTTTATATGGAAGCTATATCAGGTTATAGACAGATTTCAACCATACTCAGCACAGTTGTAGGAGGTCAAATTTCAGCCAAATCGGATAAGAATTGTGCCCTCTAGCGGCTCAAGAAGTCAAGACCCCAGATCGGTTTATATGGTAGCTATATCAAAACGTGGACCGATATAGCCCATTTACAATCTCAACCGACCTACATTAATAGGAAGTATTTGTGCAAAATTCCAAGTGGCTATCTTTATTCCTTCGGAAGTTAGCGTGCTTTCGAAATACAGGCGGACAGACGGACGGACATGCCTAGTTCGACCTAAAATGTCATGTCGATCAAGAATATATATACTTTATCGGGTCTTAGACGAATATTTCGAGGAGTTATCAACAGAATGACGAAATTAGTATACTCCCATCCTATGATGGAGGGTATACAAATTTGAATTAAGTATTAAAATCTAATAGCATTATTGGACGATAATGAGAATATGGGACTCAAATGAAAAGTATTTGGAAGTAGATTACGAATACGGCCTGGAAGGAGCAATAGACTATGTAATTTGTTGTTGTTGAAAAGGGGCGGAACCTTCCCCTTACCTCAAATGCACCACTCAAAAATAAAAGTGAACCAGATACTTATTATTGATGTAGGTTGTTGGGGATTGCAAATGGGCCATATCGGCTCAGATTTAGATATAGCTCCCATATC
The DNA here is from genome assembly GCF_963082655.1 of Stomoxys calcitrans. Taxonomy (NCBI): domain Eukaryota; kingdom Metazoa; phylum Arthropoda; class Insecta; order Diptera; family Muscidae; genus Stomoxys; species Stomoxys calcitrans. The sequence continues at coordinate 106,914,803 of NC_081553.1, forward strand.
AACTGACCTCCCAATTCGACTTCGATGCTAACGCGCAACAGTGGTGGAAAATCTTATACCTGACTATAGTAAGGTTTCTGCACTACACTTCGTGGAATGCGTACGGAAATTTTCATATGAAAAATGGATAGATATATGGGCAACAAAGTCCTGCACAAAACCATTCATTGGTGACTGTTTTTACTGAACTCATGAGCACTGAACTTACATGAGGTTGTATTTCAAGACTGCTGAAGAGCGAGACACTGAAGGTGGACTATAACGAACATGTTGTTGTTGAGTAGAGAGTCTTTATACCCAAAAGTTGGGTATTTATAATTTTGCAGATATCTTGGGTACAAAATCATATTTAAAAAAATTTTGATGTTTTGGTATTCTTTGTATACAAACCTGATCTTCTGATCTCATAAAATCGAATTTTAGTTTTATATATAGGCGCTATATAGACCGATAAAGTCTTGAGGCAATAATTGGCAATTTTTCGTACGATTTCCATTAAATTTGGCACAGTGAGTTGTGCTGGACTTCTATTCATTTCTGTGTCACGTCACAGTACAAATTTTCCGCCAAATCGGATAATAATTGCGCCCTCTGGAGGATCAAAAAGTCAAATCGGGATATTGGTGTGTATAGAAGCAGTATCAAAACATGGACCAATATGACCCATTTTTTAAAACCCACCGATTAATAAATGCTACTTTAAGAAATAGTCAACAATTTTATTAGCCTATGGTTCATAAATAACAACAACATAACATTATTCTGTGATAAAATTCCTTACGCACGGAAACGACGGAAAACAGATGAGGGCAGGTAGCTTGCACCAGGAGCAGAAGCCGAGCGAGCAGCAAGTGGAGCCTGGGAGGCAAAGTTTAGTACGGGGGCAACACCGCCATTGATATTTTGCGATTGACCTCCCAAAGCATCATATTGACCCTGGATAGCTCTTTGGGCATTGTCGGCATCTTCGGCGCTGCGATATTTGACAAAGTGAACTTCGGGCTTGTTGTTGCTGTTATCACTGACGGCATTCAATTTGTTGGCCAAATCGGAAAGATCAGTTTGCTTGTTAAGGACATAGATGGCAGTCTGTTGATTGGCAGCCTGTTTGGCCAAAGCCAAGGCAGCATCTTCGAGACCGTTGTTGTCGGGACCCTTGATAAAAACAACGCGTAAACCTTGCTTGACAGCATTAGCGAATTGATTGGTGGCTTCGGGATCATTGAACTCTTCTTCGTCGGCAGAGAAAGTAATGAATTCCTTTTGAAGTTCGCCTTGGGCTCCAAGGGAGGGTGAACCATTCGAACCTTGGGCATCATATGAGCTGATGCCAGAATCGTACGAGTTACGGCCGGAGTCATATGAAGGAGCACTGTTTAGAGAGGGAGCGCCAACACTGCCGTGAGAAGCAACACCACCACCGCCATGCGAAGCATCACTGCCAGGGGCAAACGATAATCCAGAATCCGAATGAGCCACTGGCTGGTAGTTGTAGCCCAATTTATCGGCACTTGCCACGGCCACTAAGCACAGGACTAAAAAAGCACGCATTCTTTGGTTTCGTTCTAAGTTAAGACTTAGATTTTACTCTGCTATGTGCGTGAGGGAATGTATGCTACTGTTCTGTTCTGATGACGGGGGTGTTCGACAGTTTTTATACGAATATTTTAAAATTGATGAGGTTCGAATTTCAAATAAGGAAAATCTCCTAAGCCCCCCAATTAAAGTTCAAAATACTGTCAGAGAGCTGTCACAAAAATCGCTGTTCATTCGCAGTCGCAAATAGTTTTTGCCGATTGTAAATTCATATTTCGCTGTTGTGAGTGCCAAGAGGTGAATAGGCAGCATATTTTTATTCATTTATTAATTGTTGTGCCAACGTTTGTACAAATTCAAATAAATCTGCACCTTTCTGGTGGTGAGGTGTTGTGTGTGGTTGGCTAAGTGCCATTTGGTGTCTTAATTAGAATCCACTGAATCATGGCAAAATAGAATTATGCAAAATTGGATTAGAGATACCTACCTCTATACGTTGGGTGTATTTGGACAACTGAGAGCTTTGCATATATGTATAATAATGCATTTAGCCAAAAACGGCCTGAGCAATGAATGGATATACAGAGTGATGATTTTTTTTGTTTTTATGGCTTTTATTAACTTTGTTCGGAAATTGCCAAATTGTGAGAATTTTTCGTATTTGTAGACATGAGGAAGTTCATGCAAATGCGGGTAATTGGGAAGAAACATCACAAAGCACCGACGAGCATATAACGTTTTCTACCCCATACACAGTGTCATTCTAGGCGTTCATATCTTGAAGAGTAGAAGTGCTAAATAGCCACAATTAAACATAACCAAAAAAATTAACTAAATATGTTTAACGTCAACCCCTATCATTAGAGTTAATAAAAACTGCAATGTTTGTATTTCCTAATCAAATTACAATTTCAACATTTCATATGGGTAGCGATTAATTAAAAAATCATTCATTTCTTCTATGCTAAACCGTAAAAACTATAACAAAGGCTTTGAAGTGTCGAAATTTAAGTTTTAATAGTTAAAAATTAACAAATTAATACGGCCAGGCCGAAATTTTGCTATTCACCACCATGGATATATTTATTATGAACAAGTAAAAGCGTGCTAAGTTCGGCCGGGCCGAATCTTATATACCCTCCACCATTGATTGCATTTGTCGAATTCTGTTCCCGGCAACTCTTCCTAGGCAAAAAAGGGATAAAAGAAAAGATTTGCTCTGCTATTAGAGCGATATCAAGATTTGGTCCGGTTCGGACCACAAATAAATTATATGTTGGAGACCTGTGTAAAATAGACCTGTGTAGAATAGAAGTAAAATAGAGAGTTCGATTTATATGGGAGCTGTATGAGGCTATAGACCGATTCAGACCATAATAAACACCTATGTTGATGATCATAAGAGGATCCGTTGTATAAAATTTCAGGCAAATCGGATAGTAATTGCGACCTCTTGAGGCTCAAGAAGTCAAGATCCCAGATCGGTTTATATGGCAGCTATAACAGGTTATGAACAGATTTGAACCTTGTTTGGCATAGTTGTTGAAAGTCATAATAATACACGTCATGAAAAATTTCAGCCAAATCCCATGCAAAATTTCAGCCAAATCCTATAGGAATTGCGCCCTCTAGAAGCTCAAGAAGTCAAGTCCCCAGATCGGTTTATATGGCAGCAATATCAGGTTAGGGACCGATTTGAACCATACCTGGCACAGTAGTTGGATATCATAACAAAATACTTTGCGCAAAATTTCATATCGGATAAGATATTTCAAATCAAAGACCCAAGACCGGTTTATAAGACAGCTAAATAAGGTTATTGACCGATTTGAACCTAATCGGATAAGAATTGCGCACTCTAGAGGCTCAAGAAGTCAAGACCCAAGATCGGTTTATATGACAGCTATATCAGGTTATTGACCGATTTGAACCATACTTGGCACAGTTAGTGAATATCATAAGAAAACACGTCGCGCAAAATTTCCTTCCTATCAGATAAGAATTGCGCACTCTAGAGGCTCAAGAAGTCAAGACCCAAGATCGGTTTATATGGCAGCTATATCAAAACATGGACCGATATGGCCCATTTACAATACCAACCGACCTACACTAATATGAAGAATTTGTGCAAAATTTCAAGCGGCTAGCTTTACTCCTTCGAAAGTTAGCGTGCTTTCGACAAACAGACGGACGGACGGACATGGCTAGATCGACATAAAATGTCACAACGATCAAGAATATATATACTTTATGGGGTCTCAGACGAATATTTCGAGTAGTTAAAAACAGAATGACGAAATTAGTATACCCCCATCCTATGGTGGTGAGTATAAAAATCAAAACTATATCCATATTAAAATCTAAATATAGTCCGATCATAATCATATTTGTTTTAGGTGCCGAGAAGCTCTATACAAGAAATTGTTCGAAATTTCAGCGATATCGGGTAATAACTGCACTGTTCTTGTGATTAAGCCTTAGTTCGGATAATCGATCCATTTGACAGCTATATCTAAATATGGTCCGATCTGGACCATACTTGGGTTAGATGACGGGAGCCTTAAAACATCTCACTATTTTAAATTTCTGCAAAGTCGTAGAATAAATGCGGCTTTATGGTCTTTAGGCCCTAAAGCCTAAGATTGGTCTCTATGACAGCTATATCTAAATATATCCCGGTCTGGACCATTTACTTGACAGATGGTGGGTGTCTTAATACAACTCACTGTTCCAAATTTCAGCGAGGTTGGGTAATAAACTAAACCTACTATAGGCCTAAAACCTTAAATCGGCAGATCGGTATATATCAGATCTATATCCAAATATTTTGCGATCTGAACCATTTTTGGTTCGGACGTCTACGAGCCGAAAAAAACTTACTGATCTGAGTTTCAGCAAAATCGGGTAATAAATGAGCCTGTTATAGGCTTAAACCCCTAAATCGGCATATCGATCTATACGGCAGCTATATGTAAGTATTGTCCGATATACACCATATTCGGATCTGATGTCAAGGCCCCTATTGAAAATCACAGTTCGGAATTTCAGCAAAATCGGAGAATAAATGCGCATTTTATGGTATTTATACCCTAAAGCTGAAGATCGGTCCCTATGGCAGCTACATCTAAATATAGCCCGATCTGGACTATATTTGGGGCAGATGTTGGGAGTCTTAATACAACTCACTGTTCCAAATTTTAGCGAAGTCTGGTAATAAATGTGCCTGTTATAGTTCTAAGAACCAAAATCAGCAGATCGATCCATATGGCAGCTATATCCAAATATGTTCCGATCTGGACCATTTTTGGTTTGGGTATCGGCGGGCCTAAAACAACTTACTATGCCAAATTTCAGAGAATTTGGGAAATAAATGCGCCTGTTATAGGGTTAAGATCATAAATAGACAGATCGGTCCTTATGGCAGCTATATCAAAATATAGTCCGATGTGCCCATTCAAGAACTTAACCTGCGTATAGAAGAAATACCAGTCTGTGCAAAACTTCAATTCAATATCTCAATTTGTTTACCCTACACCACTACTGTGGTACCGGGTATTATAACTTAGTGAATTTGTTTGTAACACCCAGAAGGAAGAGAGATAGATTCATTGATAAGTATACGGATCGACTAAGAATCACTTTCTGATTCGATTTAAATATGTCCGTCTGTCAGGGAAATAAATGCGCCTGTTACAGGCTTAAGACTCTAAATAGACAGACCGGTCTTTATGGCAGCTATATCAAAATATAGTCCGATGTGGCCCATTCAAGAACTTAACCTGCGTACAGAGGAAACTAAGTTACTTAGTTAATTTGTTTGTAACACCCAGAAGGAAGAGAGATGGACCCATTGATAAGTATACGGATCGACTTAGAATCACTTTCGATTTAACTATGTCCGTCTGTCCATTCGTCTGTCTATGTTTATTTGTGTACAAACTACAGGTCGCAGTTTTTATCCGATCGTCTTTAGGCATGTTTTTCGGCCTAGAAACGAAACCTCTTGAAATTGGAAAAAATCTGTTCAGATTAAGATATAGCTCCCATATATATGTTCGTCCGATTTGCAGTAATAATGCAATAAAATTGTCATTTTTTAACCGTTTCTCTCGAAATTTGGCAGGAAGGATTTTCTTTTGACTCTCGATTTTACTGATTTCATAGAAATCAGTTTATATTTAGATATGGCTCTCGTATATATATAACGCCCGATTTTCAATCGAATCAAGCGCATTCATTGACAAATATTCCCAAAACTTTGTACAACGCTTTCCTCGACGACTTCCACAATATCTGAGATGCTTGGTCGAAATCAGTTCTGATAACTCATCTGAAAACATTGCCGAGGTCCACCGAAATTGGTTCAGAATTAGATATTGTTCCCACTTTGTATCTTTTCTTTTCAATTTTAGTTAATCATTCTTTATTACTTTGTATTTTTATACAAATATATGATGGTTATAGTAATATAGTAAATATATGATGGTTTTTGTAGATTAAATTTTTTAATCTACAAAAACCATCATATATTTACTACTATTTTGCCGGTCCACGCTAATAAACAATTACTTAGTTCCACCCTAATACGAATACTTACTTCAATCAGCCTACCAATGCATCAACATATCATAATTCTCGCTCCCATTTTCAACACCTGTTTCTGCTGCATAGTGTTGTTGTTGTAATCATCACTGGCTCGTATTGACTGTCCCTACGAAAATAACAACAACAACACTGCAGCCTAAGACATTGAGTCAGTCGTTGGTGGTGGATTTCTTGCATTCTTTCTCTATTTTTAGACACATCATTTTTTTAGCCTAGGGACAAAAGCTAAGAATTTTGAAAATCGGTTCAGATTTAGATAAAGTTCCCATATACAATATATAACCAATTTTCAATTAAATTGTCGTAGTTGCTCCAATTTTTAAACGATTTGCACGAAATTTGGAGTGGTCTATTACCCAACCACCTCTGGTATATTTCATCTAACTCGGTTTAGATATATTGCCCAAAAAGTAATTGCGGATTTTTCATATAGTCGGCGTTGACAAATTTTTTCACAGCTTGTGTCTCTGTAATTGCATTCTTTCTTCTGTCAGTTATCAGCTGTTACTTTTAGCTTGCTTTAGAAAAAAAAGTGTAAAAAAGTATATTTGATTAAAGTTCATTCTAAGTTTTATTAAAAATGCATTTACTTTCTTTTAAAAAATCCGCAATTACTTTTTGGGCAACCCAATAAATCCACCCCATGTTACTATGGGCAACCACCTAAGTCAGTAAGCGGCTTGTTGTGCGCTCTAAATACTAAAAATATAACCTTGAAAAAGAAAATTTAAGCTGGGAATTCCGTGCTACTTACAAAATCTTTAAAGTTTTCCATGTCATGCCCCTAAGTTGGTTCATCTCTGGCATTGTGTCACCACCTAAGTGCCGGTATCTGTTAGCCCCGAAAGCCGGGCAATGATATAGGAAATTCGGGCTGGTAAACAATCGAAAATATCGCAACATTCGATATTTTTAATAACGAATTAAGTGTGAGGCAGATTAAGTGTGAGGCAGCCACTACGGCTATGAGACTTAAGACGATGGGAGAATGGATTGAGGATGAGAGCACCTCATACCATCGCGGTATAAGCGATGGTATGAGGTGCTCTGAGGCGGTTAATATTGTTTTTTTTTTTTAATATGGGAGCTATATCTAAATCTGATCCGATTTTGGATAACATTTTACAGAGGTTCTCAGATGGGTAAAAGACTACTCCATAGCAAATTTCGTGCAAATCAGTTAAGAATTTTGGCAACTGCAACAATTTAAGTAAAAATCGAGCGGTATATATTGGGTTGCCCAAATAGTAATTGCGGATTTTTTTCACAGCTTGTGACTCTGTAATTGCATTCTTTCTTCTGTCAGTTATCAGCTGTTACTTTTAGCTTGCTTTAGAAAAAAAGTGTAAAAAAGTATATTTGATTAAAGTTCATTCTAAGTTTTATTAAAAATGCATTTACTTTCTTTTAAAAAATCCGCAATTACTTTTTGGGCAACCCAATATATGCACAGACACACCGACAGCATTAAATCGCATTAGAATTTTACAACGATCCGAAATATATGTACTTTGTAGGATTGGAAATGGATATTTCGATGTGTTAGAAACCGAATAACTAAATAAATATACCCCATATGCTTTGGTGGTGGGTATAAAAAATATGCATATTTTCAAAGAAAACATGAAAAACGAGTAAAAACGACCGGACCGAGCTATGTATATCCACTACCTACCCGGATACCTGTTAAAAAATGTCAATTAGCTTAACCCGAACTATATTTGAGAGATTGCTTAAAAATAAATAAAGCGTCTTTCAAATGCTTGGTCTGAGATTTTTAATCCCTTTTTGGGCTTTGCCTTTCTGACACACAGTTTGAATATCCCACACCTAAGGGCAAAACCCCGAAA